>NW_027505338.1:0-191559 GCF_021521415.1 Bidens hawaiensis | reverse complement strand
AAAAAGTGTATCTCAATCTTTTTTTATTATGTTTGTTTTCAACTATGTTGCATAACATTTACTTGCTAAATACATATTTACATGAATTATATATTTTTTGAATACAACATTGTTTGTTTATGTGTTTTCCCTTTAGATATCAATGGACAGAAGTTATTGTAAAGAAATACGAAAAAGAAGAAAAATTCTTAACAACGAACAGGTTTAGCTATGTAAAACAACATTCTTCTCATCTAGTTTTGCATGTTTTTAATAATTTTTCAAAAATTGCAGTTTATAAGTCCAATTCTTTTACATTCAAAGTCTTGCCTTATAATATTCTATGAATTTCAAAGTATTTCCTTATAATATATAATAACAATAATGTTGTATATTTGTGTTTATATTTCAGCTGATCGAGCAAATCAATATGGTTTAATATCAACGAACTCAAAGATGCATGCTCCGTTTGATAAAGAAAATGTCAACTCACACAAATGTTTAACACATTCTAAAAAAATTGCAGTTCATCCTCTCCCATTATAAACATTTCAAGTCCAATGACTAACATTACCAATGGTAAGATTCTATTAGTTTTTGAAAATATTTTACATAAATAAACAAAATTTTCATATTTATATACTTTACTTTTCTTATTAGATTCCTAATTCATCTAATATTATTTGTAGTTACTTACAATAAGAACAATACACCACCAACCTCAACACCAAGAATATCAACACAATCATTGTTTTCTAATGTCGGGACATCAGCGAGTGCATCGGCATTCACTACAAACTGCTCTTTTAGGAAAATACCTATTGGAAAATGAAAGCTAACAAGGAATACAATAAGCGCAAGTGACATACCTAGCTTTGATTTGACAGAAGAAGAGTTTGTTGATCAAGAAGTTGTTAAAGATATTTTCAAAGGAATCTCAAAAGGTTTTATATGAATTCAAATACCCAATCTATTTCATTATAATAAAGTGATTACATAATACTAATTGTATAAAATATCATATATAACATTTTTATGATTTAAATAGATTACTTGGATCATGGTGATCAAAGTGTTATATATGAGATGTGTCATGCAAAACTGTGGAAAGACGAAGCCAAAAGGGGACGTAGACCAAGTGGTAACATAGTTTATTTCCTTTGTTGTTCCTATGGGAGGGTCCAACTTCCAAAATTAAAGAAACCGCCAGCAGATTACATCAGTCTTTTTAGTGGATCTAATGCTAAGAGCAAATTCTTCTGGAAGAATATTCGTCGCTACAATTCGATGTTCTCCTTTACATCTATGGGTGGTAAAATTTACAAGTCAATTAATAAAGGTAACGCTCTGTTTATTTTCAGACTGAGCGGTCAAAAATATCATAGCATTGGAAGTCTTCTACCAGCAACCGGTTCAAAACCAAAGTTTGCTCAACTATACATATATGATACAGATAATGAAGTTTCTAATCGACAAAGCATTTTTGAGTATGTATTCAAACAACACTTTCAGTTAGTTATCAAAACTTATTACACGTTATTTTGTTATCACAATTTGATATTACAAATATTAATAATCATTTTTCATAACTTTTTCAGTCAATCTGGTAATGACGACTCATCAACTTCAAATGTGCTTGATGTTCAAATTATAAAACAATTAAAGCACATGCTAGATACGCATAAGCAGTTGGTTAAATGTTATCGAATGGCAAGAGATTGTTTTTTTGAAAATCCAATTGTTGACCTGAAGCTACGCTTTATTGGTAAAAGGGAGAACGATGCAAGGACTTATAACTTACCAACTGCTTCAGAAGTTGCTGCTTTGTATAAATAATCGTGACATAATTGTAAAAACTCAAGAAGGTCATCTACAAATGGTAAGCGAACTTCATCATTCGTACCTTGGCCTTCAATATCCATTGATACATATATATGGCGAAGATAATTATACGGTCAACATTCTTCACTGGGGTATTGATGAAGATTCTGATGCCAAGCGAAAAAACAACGATGAGAGAATATTTTTCTTACCGAATTCAAGACAGAGATGATGAATTTTCTACTACTCTAAATGGAAGGAGGTTGTTTCAACAACAATTAGTTGATGGTTATACGATGATCGAAAGTGAACGGCTCTATTTCATTCGAAGAGAGCAGAAGGTTCTAAGATGTGAGATGTTTTGAGAAACTAAGAAATATTAAAAACAAAGGAAATAAAGATGTTTCAAATGTTGGAAAACGTATTATATTACCGTCATCTTTTACCGGTGGTACTCGATACATGATGCAGAACTATTTAGACGCGATGTCTCTCTGTAAGTGGTTTGGATACCCGGATTTTCTCATAACTTTTACATGTAATCCAAATTGGCCAGAAGTGAAAAGGTTTCTTAAAGACACGACGCTTAATTCCCAAGACAGGCCTGATATATTGTGTAGATTGTTTTAAATCAAGTTAGATGACTTGAAAGAAAAGGAATTGCTCAGAAAAGTTCAAGCAGGTCCGTTACATTTTCTATTAACATATTTTCATTGTAATATATATATATATATATACTAGGCTAAGGACCCGTGTACATATTAATTATTTTTTGTTAGACTCATTTTCCAAATTAGCTATTTAAATTGAAGTAATTTATTATTTCCTTTTAACTGTAAATTTTATAACTATTCATGACTTCGTCTGGTTTAGCCTGGATCGATTAGTGAATCAGTTCGTCTTTGAAAAATGGTTTACAACGGATTAAAAAGTTTGGTCCATTTTATCCTAGTAGTTTGAAAGTTTGAAAATATTCAAACTATATTTTGCCTAATAAAGGTTATCGGATTTTAATTCCCAAAGAAAAAACAAGCTTATGCATTGCATTTTAAGGCCCACAAAAGAACTGGGATGCACTAAATAACATGGCCTTTGCTGGGTTCACGAGTCAAATGAAGATGAGTCATGGTCAGCTTGAGCTCGGCTCGAGCTCGAAATTTAAACATTCTGGCTCGGCTCAGTATCCAATAAATGAGTCTAAATAAATACTAGGCTAACATATTTTAATTGGAAAATGAGTCTAACAAAATATAATGTTAGATAAATGGGTGGGAGAGGAAATGATGTTACACTTGCAAGTCATCATCAGTTTGCAGTTAATGGCTAAATATGTACATATATTATGGATAATCATTCACAAAACATTCAACTAACTTCATTTAAGTAAGAACCATGCTTGACTGTCATAAACATCATAAACATATGTAATTTAACATCCAACTACTTGATATATGAAGATTAACATACATCTTACTCCAATCACAGTAAGTCATATGAAACCCAAAAAACACACTGCCATATAAATATTCAAATTGCTACCCGTATCCAGTATATATATATGTGTGTATTTTAATGTTATATTATGTTTATTTAACAATAAGTATACTTATTTTCTCGTAAATTATATGTAGTTGTTTATACGGCGGATTTCAAAAAAGAGGGTTGCCTCATGCGCACATATGCTTATTTACGCATACAGATAATAACTTTCCGACAGTTGAGCATATTGACCCGCTTATCTGCGCTGAGATTCCCGACAAGAATGAAGATCCTGAATTGTATACACTTGTAAGTGATTTTATGATCCATGGCCCGTGTGGTGCTGACAATATGAAATGTTCCTGTATGGTCAACAAAAGGTGCTCAAAAATTTTTCCAAAGAAGTTCTGTGATGAAACTTGTGTTGACACAAAGGGTTTTCCACAATACAGAAGAAGAGATTCTGGAAATTTGGTTGTCAAGTCTAATGTAAAGTTGGATAACCGAAGTGTTGTTTCGTATAACCAAAAGCTTTTAAGAAAATATCAGGGACATATCAATGTGGAATGGTGCAATCAGAGTGGATCAATTAAGTATTTGTTTAAATATATTAACAAGGGTCCGGACAGAACAACAATTTCCGTTGTAAAAAATAGTAACGAAGATGATCAAGATGAAGAAATGGATGAAATAAAAGAGTACTATGATTGTAGATATCTTTCAGCATGTGAAGTAGCATGGAGGATTTTTTTCATATGATATTCATTACAGATACCCTTCCGTTATGAGACTTCCTTTTCATCTTCCTGATAAGCAACAAGTTTTTTATGGTCCAGATGATGATGTTGAAGATATCCTTGATAAAGATACGGTGGCTTCCACAATGTTCACATGTTGGATGGAGTGTAATCATATTTATGATGAGGCAAAAGAACTTAATTATATTGAATTTCCCTCTAAACTTGTATGGAAGAAAGAGGGCAAATGATGGGAACGAAGAAAAGTTGGGTTCTCAGTTAGTAGAATTCATTTAGTTTCTCCAGCACTTGGTGAAGCGTATTTTCTAAGAATTCTACTAAACAAAGTCAAAGGTTCAACCTCATTTGAGGACATCCGCACCGTAAATGGCATGGTATTCCCTACATTTAGAGATGCTTGCTATGAGTGTGGCCTATTAAATGATGACATGGAGTATATTGAAGCAATTAAAGAAGAAAGTAATTCCGGTTCAGGCTGTTATCTAAGAAATTTATTTGCCACGATGTTAACGTCTCACTGTCTATCCAGACCCGATTTTTTTTGGGAAAAAAGTTGGGAAATTTTGTCGGATGGTATTCTTTACAATCAACAACGTGCTTTAAAGTCTTCAGGTTAGTTAACTTGGTTAAACAATTTAAATATTTGCTTTTTTGTATAATAGAATTTATAGATACATGTTTCGGGTTAAAGAGAGATTTGGTTAAAGGGTGGCTTGATGTGAAGTCTCGGTCCTGTTGATCACTTCAAGCGTGTCTTAGAAAGAAATTGATAAACATAACAAAAATTATATTGATTAAAATAATGGAAATTTTAAAAATAGGTTTTTATAAACTTTTTGTTTATTTTCATTAAATCATTGATAAAGGTACAATTACATCTTTTTTTACAAAATTGATTTTCAACGAATCAAATTTGCTTCTAGAGAAGCTTCACATCAAAAGACCCTTTTTGAAAGTGTGTGTGTAACAGAACCAAATTACCCCTCCATGTATTTGGTAAAGGGTAGCTTATTTAAATAGTTTTATTTAAAAATATTTGAGATTTAGTTAAACGTTGGCTTGATGTGAAATTTCGGTTCATGTTGATCACTTCCGGTGTGGCTAAGAATTTTTTTTTTATAATAGAACTTATACAAAGATTTAACACTAAAGTTATAATTTTGTGTTTTTTTTATACAGATTTATCACTTACCGAAGAACAAATAAAGAACTTGACGTTGTATGAGATTGAAAAACTATTACTACGGAATGCTTTGACACTACGAAACTTTGAAACCATGCCTTTCCCTGATGAGCATTCTGTATCTACCTCTAACAATCTTTTGATCAACGAAGAGCTTAA
Source organism: Bidens hawaiensis (assembly GCF_021521415.1). NCBI lineage: Eukaryota > Viridiplantae > Streptophyta > Magnoliopsida > Asterales > Asteraceae > Bidens > Bidens hawaiensis. Next base: position 186,180 of record NW_027505338.1, on the reverse strand, counting down.
TTATGAACCGCAAGATCTTCAAAACGAGTATGACAATCATTTTGTTTTATTGATTAAAGAATAAAGATGTATTTTCCTGGAAATAACGAAAGCTGTTGAAATAAATAAAGGAGGTATTTTTTTTATTTATGGTTATGGTGGAACTGGAAAAACGTTTCTATGGAAGACATTATCTGTAAGCATAAGATCCAAAGGTCAGATTGTATTAAATGTTGCTTCTAGCGGAATTGCATCTTTGTTATTAACAGGAGGTAGGAAGGCATACTCTAGATTTCATATTCTGATAAACCTGAATGAAGACTCTACTTGTACTATAAAGCCGGGAATTGATGATGCTCAACTTGTAAGTGAAGCCAGATTAATAATATGGGATGAGACACCAATGATTCATAAACATGCATTTGAAGCACTGGATAGGACTTTAAAAGACGTGTTGAACTGTAACACATTGTCGTTTGGTGGTAAAGTAATTGTTTTTGGAGGTGATTTCAGGCAAATTTTACCAGTAGTTAAAAACGGAAGTAGACAACACATAGTTAATGCTTCCTTAAGTTCGTCCTACTTATGGTCAGAATGAAAAGTCTTAAGACTTACCAAGAATATGAGGTTGCATGTAATCGGTGACTCCTCTAATATGGAACAAACCAAGTTGTTTGCTGTGACACCGGTAAATTCCCAACCCCCTTAAACTAAGTAATCAACCTAATAATTAGGTGATTGTAAATATTATGCGCGCCATGTTAGTCAGCGCGTGCATTTGTTATGTGCGCCCTGCGCGAGCGCGCCATGATAGTCAGCGCGTGCATTTGTTATGTGCGCCCTGCGCGAGCGCGCCATGTTGGTCAGCGCGTGCATGTTATATACGCCATGCGCGAGCGCACCATGTTAAGAACCAGCGTGGGCATATGTTATATGCGCCATGCGTGAATGATTTGGCTTTATGTTTTCATGTAACTTAAAACGTTATGTTGTCTATGGGTTGACCATCCCGCATGATGCTAAGACGGGTGCATCCTACATCGTTTATGCGCGTGCGGAAGGGAACTAACCTACCCGCACGGCGGGAACGTTGAGAGCTAGTTTGTTTGAAGCTCCAGGATGGAATTGACTTCAACATAACTGATCACTATGTTGAAATACCAAGACCACCTGGAGAATCTACAAATGAAACTCAAAGGTCCCTAACTGCGAGAAGGTTACGCGCCTACCCGCAGCGAAGAAATATTCTACACGCAGAATCCTACACGCAGAAAGCTATGCGCACAAAGTTATACACGCAGAATACTTAGTCTATTCTTCAGAATAAAGGGGATTATTCCCGCCCAAAAGAAAACAGTAACGTGTTTCAGAAAATTTCTACTTTTTACTGTACACTGTCTAAAGCACTGAAAAAGCACACTGTAGCATGAACAGTCAACTATCAGCCACCCTACTTTCACCAACCACAGACCTGCATGTCCTGCGAAAATCAGAATCTTTTACCCACTCCTCCACTTTTGAATAAATAATAATACTTTCCATACTTTGTCATCATCACACCTAGATATGAAAAGATTACAATCCCCTAAATCAAGGGATTGTGTTCCATTGAATTTGCCTATAAATATGTAACCTAAAATTATCACTCAACACACTTCAAACTTCTCTCTTAAAACTGCAAATCTGCCCTGAATCACCTCCCAAGCATCTATTTGATTTTCAATTCCGTTCCTGTTACAAGGTAAGCCGAGATTATAACCTTGAGATCTACTTTCCAACCCATATATCTTGATCTTAATATAGATTTCTTGCTATTTAATCGTATTCTAGACCTTCGATTCCGAGGCCAACACCAAGAAAACCCGAATCTCGATTAATCTCTTAACAAAGAACCACAGGTGAGTCTCACAGCCCCTATTTTCACTGTTTTCACTGTTTTTAAACTGTTTTCGGGGCGAGGGACACGTACTTAAATAATGATTTATCATGGTATACTTATGAGTTATGCAAGCGATTTTGTATTTAAGTTATGTTTCATGATGAGCAATGCGAATGGTTATCTAAGGTTTTCGATGTATGTGCGCTAGAACTCGAGTAAGTGATCACTTTACCATTGGAACTCTAAGGGTAGGGACTGCTGGTTTGATCCACCCACTCGTAGGGGTCGCACCTCTTTGCATGGACGAGTGCCTAGTATGGTCATGGGGCAGTACTATGGGTTTGAGCCCGCTCGTAGGGGTCGCGCCTCTTTGCATGGACGAGCGCCTTGTTTTCCGGCACAACGTCCGCGCGTAACCCGCGGGACGGTAATATATTGTTTTAGCTCGTAGTGGCAGCGCCACTTACATAGACGAGCACGGTTTTTCAGAAATGTCCACGCGTAAACCGCGGGACGATAATACGTTGTTTTAGCTCGTAGTGGCAGCGCCACTTTGCATGGACGAGCACATTTTTCCTGAAACGTTCGCGCGTAACCCGCGGGACGGTATTACTTATTTTTAGCTCGTAGTGGCAGCGCCACTTTGCATAGACGAGCACAGTTCCCAGAAATGTTCGCGCGTAACCCGCGGAACGATTTTATCAGAATATGTTGATAGAGTTATGTTTTACCAAGCATGTGTTTTAATGATGATAACAGAATTATGTTTCAGAATGATTAATGCAATACGATTTATCAAGTTACTAAAACTTGTGAACTCACTCAGTTTATACTGATTCAAATGTTTTTACGTGTCTTTCAGGAGACAACTAGGTAGCGCATGGAGTCACACTTAGAGCACCACACGCTGAACATCTAAAACAAGCTTTTTGGAAGATTTTGGTTTTATCCCCTCGATGCGCACGGTTAACCGCCGCGCAAGGGGATATGGCGAGGAAATCTTCAGTTTTATACTTGGAAGTTTTTATGTAACTTTTAAACAATGTAATGTATTTAACATTTCTTACGCAATGAAAATCTTTGAATGTTTGCAATGGCCCGTGCTTAATTATCAATCCCCACTCGCGCGCGCCCGGCTGTTTCCGCCGCTCAGGGCCGGGTGTGACAGATTGGTATCAGAGCACTGGTTATAGCGAACTAGGAAAAGAAGTTTTTAACCTAGACTATAACCTTTGGGGAATCGCATGAAATATTTTTTTCAAAGAATATTTTCAAAAGAAAAATCACACACGCACTTAGGAACACGGGTCACAGTGTCTAGAGATAAGAACATTATGTGCTCTGAGTACATGCGCTAAGTTTGTTATATTTTCTTTTTATGAAAAGAATGCCTCCAACCAGAGCCAAGGGAATTACCATGACACCCGAGGAGCTCGCAGAAATAATCGCGCAGGCGATTGCAACGCATGAGGCCAGCAAGGCCGAATCTAGTCAGGGTCGCCAAGAGAACGAGACCCCAGAACCCGTATCAGGAGCCTTGGACAAAGGATGCTCCTACAAGACATTCATGGCCTGTAGGCCTTGGCCGTTCAAAGGCACCGAAGGAGCCATTGGGCTCTACAATTGGATTGACAAGATGGAGACAGTTCTCTCCATCAGCGGATGTAGTGAAAACCAGAAGGTCCTTTACGCGACCTGCATGTTCCAAGAAGCAGCTTCATCTTGGTGGAAGCTTCAAGTGAAAACATTGGGGAGAGAAGTTGCTCTCCACAAGACCTGGGAAGAATTGAAAGAAATGATGATGAGAAAGTTCTGCTCTCGCGCAGAAATTCAGAGCTTGCAACAAGAATTCTGGAACCACACCATGGTAGGAACGGATATCGATGCCTACACCAATCGTTTCAACGAGCTTTGCCAGCTGGTGCCAGACATGGCAAACACAGAAGAAAAGAAAATCGAGAGGTACATTTTCGGATTACCTCCTGTCGTTAGAGTCCCGCTCAACGCCGCCGCACCTCCGACCTTTGACGAGGCGGTTGCGCGAGCCATCACCCTTACAAGGGATACGGTTCGTGCGGGTATGTTGACTGCTCGCTTGAACGAGCAGCGAACCTCTGACTCCAAGAGGAAATGGAACTCCCACCGAGGATCAGACTTCAAGCAGCCACCGCCCAAGAAGCAGGAAAGCACAAGGGTTTACGCGATTCAAGCCGCGGAACCATCAAGGAAGGGATACAGCGGGCCTCGCCCATGGTGCAACAAATGCAAGTACCACCACGATGGTGAGTGCACAAAAATCGAATGCGCCAAATGTGGCAGACCAGGACACAAGGCGATGAATTGTCGCATCAGAGAAGCTGGACCGAGCGACAGCTGCTACGCATGCGGGAAGCCTGGACACTTCAGTCGGGATTGCCCACAGAAAGGAAACCAAGCTCGCGGGAGAGCTTTTGTGATCGGCGCGGGTGAAGCAAAGGAAGAACCGAATGTGGTAACTGGTACGTTTTTGCTTAACGGTCATTATGCATCTGTCTTATTTGATACTGGCGCTGACCTAAGTTTTATATCCCATGAGTTTAAAAACTCCCTGGGCTTAGCGACCAGTAGGCTAGACATACCTTATGCTATAGAACTGGCCAATGGTAGGCAGTTGTGCGCGAGTGAAAGGACTGAGCAATGTGTGTTAGTCATGGGGGGTCATGAGTTCAATATAAACTTGTTGTCAATAGATTTGGGAAGTTTCGATATTGTGGTAGGTATGGATTGGTTGGTTGAGAATCTCGCGGAGATTGTTTGTCATGAGAAACAGGTTCGGATTCCACTGTTGAACGGAGAAATTTTGACGATTCAAGGGGAAAGGAGGGGAGTTGCGACGAAACTGATTTCGTGCCTAAAGGCGCGTAAGTGCCTAAGGAAAGGGTGCTACGCCTTCCTGGCGCATGTAGTAGAGAAAGGAGATGAGCGAAGAATTGAAGACTTACCAGTAGTGCGTGAATTTCCAGAAGTTTTTCCTGAAGATTTGCCTGGGTTACCGCCGCCGCGACAAGTCGAGTTTCGTATTGATTTGGTCCCAGGAGCTGCGCCAGTAGCTCGAGCGCCTTATCGCTTAGCTCCATCTGAGATGCAAGAGCTATCCAATCAGTTACAGGAACTATTGGATAAGGGTTTCATACGCCCAAGCTTTTCACCTTGGGGAGCTCCAGTACTGTTTGTGAAGAAGAAAGATGGTTCGTTCCGGATGTGTATTGACTACAGGGAGCTGAACAAGCTGACAGTCAAAAATCGGTACCCCTTACCGAGGATTGACGACTTATTTGACCAGTTGCAGGGATCCAGTTATTATTCGAAGATAGATCTACGGTCAGGATACCACCAACTTAGGGTCCATGAGGAAGACGCGCCAAAGACAGCCTTCCGAACCAGATATGGCCATTATGAGTTCCTAGTGATGCCTTTCGGGCTAACTAATGCGCCGGCTATATTCATGGATCTGATGAACCGTGTGTGCAAACCATATTTGGACAAGTTTGTGATTGTGTTTATAGATGATATTTTGATTTACTCTCGAACCAAGGCCGAGCATGAGCAACACCTGAGAATGATTTTGGAATTGTTAAAGAAAGAAAAATTGTATGCGAAGTTTTCCAAGTGCGAGTTTTGGCTTAGAGAAGTTCACTTTCTCGGTCACGTTGTAAACGAGAAAGGAATACACGTCGATCCTTCGAAGGTTAAAGCCATCGAAAACTGGGAAGCGCCAAAAACCCCAACTGAGGTGAGGCAATTCCTTGGGCTAGCTGGCTACTATCGACGCTTCATTGAGAACTTCTCCAAGATAGCTCTACCTCTGACCGCGCTAACTCAGAAAGACAGGATGTTTGTTTGGGGCGAAAACCAGGAAGCAGCGTTTCAAATGTTGAAGCAGAAGTTATGTAGTGCGCCAATTCTATCTCTGCCCGAGGGGACAGATGACATCGTCGTTTACTGCGACGCTTCACATCAGGGACTTGGATGTGTCCTTATGCAGCGAGACAAAGTTATAGCGTATGCCTCGCGCCAACTTAAGACCAATGAGAAGAACTACACAACGCATGATTTAGAACTTGGAGCTGTTGTCTTCGCGCTAAAGATTTGGCGCCATTACCTCTACGGTACGAAATGTGTAATCTTTACGGATCATAAGAGCCTCCAACATATATTCGATCAGAAGGATTTAAACATGAGGCAACGAAGATGGGTTGAATTGTTGAACGATTATGATTGCGAGATCAAGTATCATCCGGGGAAAGCGAATGTGGTAGCAGACGCGCTAAGCAGAAAGGAGCGAATAAAAACGCTACGAGTCAAGGCTCTAAGGTTGACCATTCACGCAGAGCTCTCTACGCGCATCCGAGACGCTCAGCAAGAAGCCTTGAAACTAGAGTTTGTTAAAAACGAAGGCCTTGGGGGTATGATTAAGAATTTGGAACTTAAAGGGAACACTCGATATTTTGCCAACCGCATATGGGTCCCTCTCAAGGGAGGATTGCGCGAGCAAGTTTTAAGCGAAGCTCACAAGACGCGATATTCCGTACATCCTGGCGCAGATAAGATGTACCAAGATGTTAAAATGTTGTATTGGTGGCCCAATCTTAAAGGCGCCATCGCGATGTATGTCAGTAAGTGCCTAACGTGTTCAAAAGTAAAGGCTGAATACCAGAAACCATCGGGGTTGCTTCAGCAGCCAGAAATTCCCATGTGGAAGTGGGAACAAATCTCTATGGACTTCATCACCAAACTACCAAGGACACCTGGGGGTTATGACACGATATGGGTTATTGTCGATCGGCTAACTAAGTCAGCACACTTCCTGCCGATTAAAGAAACCGATAAAATGGAAAAGTTAGCCCGACTATATATTCGAGAAGTAGTTTCAAAACATGGAGTCCCAGTGTCCATCATTTCTGATAGAGATAGTCGGTTCACCTCAAGGTTTTGGAGATCGTTACAAGGAGCTCTAGGTACTCGCCTTGATATGAGTACAGCTTATCATCCTCAAACGGATGGGCAAAGCGAGCGAACAATCCAGACATTGGAAGATATGCTGCGCGCGTGCGCGATCGATTTTGGAGGTAGTTGGAATACCCACCTTCCGTTGGTTGAATTTTCTTACAATAACAGTTATCACACAAGCATTAAGGCTGCGCCGTTCGAAGCTTTATATGGGCGCAAGTGTAGATCCCCACTGTGTTGGGCTGAAGTGGGCGACAAGCAAATGACTGGCCCAGAAGTGATCCAAGAAACAACAGACAAGATTTTTCAGATAAGGGATCGCCTTAAGGCAGCACGCGACAGACAGAAAAGTTATGCTGATATGAGAAGGAAACCATTGGAGTTTCAGGTAGGGGATAAAGTACTTTTGAAAGTCTCTCCATGGAAGGGAGTCCCCCGTTTCGGTAAGCGAGGAAAACTAAATCCGCGCTACATTGGACCTTTTGAGATCCTGGAGAGGATCGGTCCAGTTGCTTATAAACTCCGTCTACCCGCCGAACTCAGTGGAGTTCATGATACGTTTCATGTATCCAACCTCAAGAAATGTTTATCTGACGAAACGTTGATTTTACCGGTGGAAGAAATTCATATTGACAAACAGCTGCACTTCGTAGAAGAGCCTATAGCAGTAACCGATTGGAAAGAACAAAGGTTGCGCAGAAGCAGAATCAAGTTGGTAAAAGTTCAATGGAACTCAAGGCGTGGGCCTGAATTCACTTGGGAAAGAGAAGATCAGATGCGCATAAAATACCCACACCTCTTTCAGAACATGGCTTCTGCCAGCAACGTCTCCTAAATTTCGGGACGAAATTCGTTTAACAAGGGGAGAATGTGACACCGGTAAATTCCCAACCCCCTTAAACTAAGTAATCAACCTAATAATTAGGTGATTGTAAATATTATGCGCGCCATGTTAGTCAGCGCGTGCATTTGTTATGTGCGCCCTGCGCGAGCGCGCCATGATAGTCAGCGCGTGCATTTGTTATGTGCGCCCTGCGCGAGCGCGCCATGTTGGTCAGCGCGTGCATGTTATATACGCCATGCGCGAGCGCACCATGTTAAGAACCAGCGTGGGCATATGTTATATGCGCCATGCGTGAATGATTTGGCTTTATGTTTTCATGTAACTTAAAACGTTATGTTGTCTATGGGTTGACCATCCCGCATGATGCTAAGACGGGTGCATCCTACATCGTTTATGCGCGTGCGGAAGGGAACTAACCTACCCGCATGGCGGGAACGTTGAGAGCTAGTTTGTTTGAAGCTCCAGGATGGAATTGACTTCAACATAACTGATCACTATGTTGAAATACCAAGACCACCTGGAGAATCTACAAATGAAACTCAAAGGTCCCTAACTGCGAGAAGGTTACGCGCCTACCCGCAGCGAAGAAATATTCTACACGCAGAATCCTACACGCAGAAAGCTATGCGCACAAAGTTATACACGCAGAATACTTAGTCTATTCTTCAGAATAAAGGGGATTATTCCCGCCCAAAAGAAAACAGTAACGTGTTTCAGAAAATTTCTACTTTTTACTGTACACTGTCTAAAGCACTGAAAAAGCACACTGTAGCATGAACAGTCAACTATCAGCCACCCTACTTTCACCAACCACAGACCTGCATGTCCTGCGAAAATCAGAATCTTTTACCCACTCCTCCACTTTTGAATAAATAATAATACTTTCCATACTTTGTCATCATCACACCTAGATATGAAAAGATTACAATCCCCTAAATCAAGGGATTGTGTTCCATTGAATTTGCCTATAAATATGTAACCTAAAATTATCACTCAACACACTTCAAACTTCTCTCTTAAAACTGCAAATCTGCCCTGAATCACCTCCCAAGCATCTATTTGATTTTCAATTCCGTTCCTGTTACAAGGTAAGCCGAGATTATAACCTTGAGATCTACTTTCCAACCCATATATCTTGATCTTAATATAGATTTCTTGCTATTTAATCGTATTCTAGACCTTCGATTCCGAGGCCAACACCAAGAAAACCCGAATCTCGATTAATCTCTTAACAAAGAACCACAGGTGAGTCTCACAGCCCCTATTTTCACTGTTTTCACTGTTTTTAAACTGTTTTCGGGGCGAGGGACACGTACTTAAATAATGATTTATCATGGTATACTTATGAGTTATGCAAGCGATTTTGTATTTAAGTTATGTTTCATGATGAGCAATGCGAATGGTTATCTAAGGTTTTCGATGTATGTGCGCTAGAACTCGAGTAAGTGATCACTTTACCATTGGAACTCTAAGGGTAGGGACTGCTGGTTTGATCCACCCACTCGTAGGGGTCGCACCTCTTTGCATGGACGAGTGCCTAGTATGGTCATGGGGCAGTACTATGGGTTTGAGCCCGCTCGTAGGGGTCGCGCCTCTTTGCATGGACGAGCGCCTTGTTTTCCGGCACAACGTCCGCGCGTAACCCGCGGGACGGTAATATATTGTTTTAGCTCGTAGTGGCAGCGCCACTTACATAGACGAGCACGGTTTTTCAGAAATGTCCACGCGTAAACCGCGGGACGATAATACGTTGTTTTAGCTCGTAGTGGCAGCGCCACTTTGCATGGACGAGCACATTTTTCCTGAAACGTTCGCGCGTAACCCGCGGGACGGTATTACTTATTTTTAGCTCGTAGTGGCAGCGCCACTTTGCATAGACGAGCACAGTTCCCAGAAATGTTCGCGCGTAACCCGCGGAACGATTTTATCAGAATATGTTGATAGAGTTATGTTTTACCAAGCATGTGTTTTAATGATGATAACAGAATTATGTTTCAGAATGATTAATGCAATACGATTTATCAAGTTACTAAAACTTGTGAACTCACTCAGTTTATACTGATTCAAATGTTTTTACGTGTCTTTCAGGAGACAACTAGGTAGCGCATGGAGTCACACTTAGAGCACCACACGCTGAACATCTAAAACAAGCTTTTTGGAAGATTTTGGTTTTATCCCCTCGATGCGCACGGTTAACCGCCGCGCAAGGGGATATGGCGAGGAAATCTTCAGTTTTATACTTGGAAGTTTTTATGTAACTTTTAAACAATGTAATGTATTTAACATTTCTTACGCAATGAAAATCTTTGAATGTTTGCAATGGCCCGTGCTTAATTATCAATCCCCACTCGCGCGCGCCCGGCTGTTTCCGCCGCTCAGGGCCGGGTGTGACATTTGCTCAATGGTTGTTGGATTTAGGTGAAGAAAAATTGGTGGAAGCAATGATGGGGAAGCAATTATTGAATTACCTGATAATCTTCTCATTAAAGATTCGTTGGATCCTGTTTCTGATCTTATTAACTTTGTTTACCCTTCTGTTCTATCAAACTACAGGCAACCAAATTTCTTTGAAGAGAGAGCACTACTTGCACCTACTAATGAAGTTGTTCAAGAGATCAGTGATCGGTTGCTATCAATATTTCCAGATAATGAAAAGGAATATTTAAGTTCAGATAGTATATGCTAGGAGGAGTATCTTAATGAAAATTTTGATGAATCATTGTACTCAGCTGATATTCTAAACGGCCTAAAAATATCTGGTTTGCCGAATCATAAATTGGTGTTAAAGGTTGGGGTTCCGGTTATGCTTTTAAGAAATCTTGATCAGAAAGGTGGGTTATGCAATGGAACTAGACTTCAAGTAACGTCACTAGGAAATCGTGTTATAAAAGCTCAAATTATATCTGGTACTAACATTAGGGAGCCAGTTTTTATACATAGGACGTCACTCACACCTACTGACAAAAAAATTCCTTTTAAGTTTCAACGAAGGCAATTTCCACTAGCCGTATGTTTTGCAATGACGATAAATAAGAGTTAAGGACAGTTACTATCGAGAGTGGGTTTGTTTTTGAAGGAGCCCGTTTTTTTGCATGGGCAGTTGTATGTAGCATTATCTCGAGTGAAAAGTAGAGACGGACTTAAACTATAAATCTTTGACAAGGACGGTAATTTTACCAATACAACTAAGAATGTGGTATACAAGGAGGTATTTCGAGAGTTGTGAAATAAAGTTAAAAGTACCTTTGTTTAATGTAATTTGTTTCATGTATTGACTTTGTTTGCAATTTATTTTATGGAACACTGTTTAGAGGTTTTGAACCATAATGTTCATCTCGAGTATAAAAATTATTTTGTGTTATTATTTTCCCGCATCCATTCGCTGCGTCTTTCTCGTGCATCTAAAATGCTGATAAAATGTTTTTCAGAAACTTTATTCGGTAAATTTAAGTTGCAGACACATGAGAATAGAAAAGACAGTTCATATGTTCTAAATAAATTGAGAAGAAAATGACATTATGATTAATTGACTATGTTTAACTATATATTAACAAATATAATAGTTAGTTAATACTTAATAGTAGTAATATAAATAGTTAAAAGAATTGAAAACAAACGTAATATTACCCTCTTAAAGAAACATTATTCTTGAGAGGGGCTTACGGGCTTCTTTTCACTTATGTCATTTCCGTCTAACATTTATGCAACGGGTTTTAATTACCTGGAAGCTATATGTACATGTTCAATAGGTGATGAAACATTCACCAAAGTTAATTCTTTAACGTCCATTGAAACAGAGCTTCTGTATGGCTATTACAATCTACCGTACTGCACACATTCGGGTGGAATAAAGAAAAATGCAGAGAATCTTGGAGATTTATTTATGGGTGACCAGATTGATAACTCTCCATATTGGTTTCGTATGAACGATAACGAGTCTGTTTTCCTCTGTAAAACACGGCCGTTAAGCGAACACGAGGTTAAGCTTTTGAAACAAAGAACTCATGACTTGTATCAAGTTAATATGATCTTAGACAATTTGCCTATTTTGAGATTCGCGTATCGAAATGGACATAAGGTTTTGCGGACCGGTTTTAGGTTGGATACTCGCCTACCAACGTTGACAAGGCTTACATTATTAATCATTTAAAGTTTAAAGTCTTCATACACGAGTATGAAGTCACTGGTGTGCAAATATTTGGCACATTGGAAGAGGGTATGGGTGTAATTTCAACAACCGATGATGATAAAAAGGCTTCAGGGTTTGAGATTGTCAGTTTTGAGGTTTCTCGGTGTAGTGTAAAATACGACCCTGAAAAAAAATTTCAAAACTTCATCAATACGATGACTTTATCAATGAAATGTGTCGTTATGGTGTTTCTAAGCTACACGCAGTTGCCTTTTGTGAAATCTTTTTGGAAATTATTCATGCTTAATGGTTTGTGGATGAAAAAATTAAAATTTGACTTTTATTATTAAATATGATTAAGACTTTATTTTTTGAACATGTGTTGCTATTGATCAGTTTGCTTATATTTCTTACAAAACTTATGTTGTAGATGTTCAAGAAAACTAAAAATGGGTTTGCACTTGCCATGTCAAACAAAATATGTTTGACCCTCATCAAAATATAAACCATTTCAATAACCATATTTGACTTTTGTTTAAAACTTGAATTGCAGTTAAAGGATGCTTGGAAAACTGAATTAAAAGTTTTCAATCTTCGACCCGTGTATTATACGGGTCACTAACCCGGTAACATATATATAAATATATTACGGTGGAGTGAGGATAAGAATTAGACCTCACAAAATTTAAACGAATGCCACGTTGCTTACTTTTGCCACTAATTTTCAACATAACAACACATTTTTAAGCATTAGGCTTTTCCCTCAAATCTATTTTACTAAATATATACAAATATACTTATGAAGTATATTTGTAAACTGCAAATGGAAAGAGATGTGTGAGAAACATAATGTGAGCACGTAGGAGGGTTGAAAGTTGGCTATAAGGGGTTCACAACATTCTTTCTTCACACCAAACACACATTCCACACATTTAACCTCATAGTACGTGCCAAGCTCCGAATATCCGACGGTTTAAATGCTAGTGCACGATAGAAAGTAAAAAATATTGCTCGTACAAGCTTAGGCGTATAACTTCGAATACCTGCATAAGGTAGGGGTTCTGCCTAAGTTATTATTTTATTATATTTCAAGGCTTAGACCCTAATCAGGGTATAGCCTAGACCTTGATCAAGATTTATAAATACAAAGGATATAGTTAAAATATTATTTCTTCATGATTAAGAAAAATAATATTTTATAGACAAATGACGTTTCTTCTTGAAGAAGAAAACATATATTATAGATGTTCTTCATGAATAAGAAATTCAGTAGATGATTGGCAAATAAAGAGAAAGATTTCAAATATATATATTTTATTCAAACAAATGATCAACCAAGGTTTAAAGCTATCTAAACCAGACTAAAGGTCTGTAGCTGGATAAAGAGATGATCCAGGTATTTATAAACTATTTGTTTATAGGTTAATCATCAATCATTCATAAAGGTTTTCAAACGAGATCACCAAATCATTCAGAATAGACAATCACAGGTGAATACGTTAAACCGTTTTCAATCAGTCAAGATAAACGAGTTGTTAATCTTAAAGAAAGTTAGTCAAATATTTTTAAGAGATTACGTGATCTCTAACAAAAAGATTTAAGGGATTACGTGATCCATATTTTATACAAGATAGAAAATAAAAGCAACTCAGATCGAGTACACATGTGTCTGGATCCAAACATAATTAATCTAGTCTTTCAACAAGGCTACGTGGCCGCAGACTAAAGATCATAATAAAAGTTCTCCAATGGGCGTCAGTTCCCGAAGAACCGTAATTATGTGTGTATGGCAGTGGAAAATCCCAGAAATAAGAGAAGCTTCTGTTAAGATTGTTCAAGAAAACTATATTGTCAGTCAAAGAAAGATTTATTAATGAATTTAGATTCAACGATTCACCAACACATCGCTGACGTATTTTTCCCCCATATTACAGGAAATAAAAGTTAGCACATGTAGCAAGGAATTATAGCCACTCATGGAGATAGATGCTCGCAAGGTAGAGATGGCTTAGTTTTTAATTATTAAAATATTGCAAACAATATTTAAACAAGATTTATAAATTAAACACTCGGGTATTTATTATCCGTGAAGTTTTCTAAATAAACTAAATATTTTATTATTATAAAAAAAATGTTTATAAGTAAACTAATGTTTCAAAAAGATATATTAATATTTTATTGTTAAACAAAAGACTTCCGTTAAATAACTGCAACACTGATATATTTACAAAACATGTACCAACTATTGGTCACGCGCCTAGGCCCTAAGTCGGGATGTGACAGGTTGGTATCAGAGCCATCGATCTTAGCGAATTAGGTATTTAATCATATTTAGGCTTTGATCAAAAATAAGTTTATAATAACCATTAGTATTCAAGTGAGGATATCAATGAAATAACCATTGAATGATTAAAATTGTTATAGATAAGATATAAACATGTATAGATCAGATAGGAAAACACACTCATATCCCTAAAATACCTCGTACAGGTGTCCAATCGTCAATCTAGCTAAGGATAATTCCAGCTTCGATCTGGTAAAGAAAAAGGATATATGGGAACATCTTTACTCTCAATTTCTATATCTAGCGACGAAAATTCATACCAAACAGCAATGGAGGAAGATTCAGATTCGTTTGATTCCGACATCCCGCTAGCACAGATTATTCCAAGTCAGAACACGTATGGAGTCGGATCAAGTAAATCACAGAAACCAATACTGTCAAAAAAAAAAGTAATGACTTATCCAGAAGAAAATCCTCAGGGACAGGAATATTTGAATTATCCAACAATTCAAGATCCTTACTTTGCTCACACTCAAAATGAACGTCTAAACATGGATTATAATTTCTAAGAAGGATTGTACAATATTGAAGATAATTCAACTCATTATGAATCGCATTAAATAATTGGTTTTGCGAGCCAATTAAGTATGTGCCTGGATCTCGGCATAAACTAATATTACACTTGAATAAAGAACTGTAGTGGTATTATTGGGTACAATCTATGAAATTGAAAGGTGAAAGCGAGAAGTAAAGCCAAGTCAAACAATAATAATATACAAATAAAATTGATGCCCATGAATCTACGGTAGACTTCAGTCTAAATAAAAGGGTAGTATGACATATAATCTGAATGAGCGGAACCCAATAAAATTGCAACCAATATGTAGTGTAGTCTCTCGTGGAAGCATGTCACATAAATAGATGATGAAAAATCATCTAAAAAGTGAATATACACTTATACAAAAAAGTTGAATCAAATTTCTACCTGCATAAGACCCGTAAAATGGAAAAAAAAAGAAAAAAATAACTTTCAAAATTTCAACCTTATACATTCTATCCTAGTTAAAGCATATGTCCCAGATCTACAAATCATGACCTAGAAATAGGTTATCATGATTCACTATACTATTATGGGTATATATATACCCAGCTAATCTATATCAATAGCTTAGTAGCATGTCAAGGCAATTTAAAGAGCAACTTTAATTATCAGTGTGAATCACGTAAGTAAATATTTAGAATACTAGTAAAGTAAATATTTAATTACAACTAGCCATTGTTATAACCGTTTACATTACTCATTGTATTTTGAATTATTATTTAACGTGACAATATTTGAAATACCACAAAATGTCCTTTTGTTTATTAGAACGCATCATAGAGTATACAAATTGAGATAGTATATATACTGAAATCTTAAAATTTCTAAATAAAATCATCTAGTAGATTATAATGGTGTTTTTTTTAAACATTATTCACTAATTGAATAATAAATTAACTTGTAGGATTAAAAAAAACAAAAATGCCGAATACCACTTATAAGTTAGATCATTCATGAAAATAAAGTAAATACACAAAGAAAGCTAAAATTGAGTCGTCAATAAATTGAAAACCAATGAAGTGGATGGTATGTAGAAAGCTCATTTAAAAGTGTCAGTCAAAATATTTTGTGTTAAATCTTATTGAATAATACTCAATTAAAATCCAACCATAATTACATACTCCAAATCGTATGTCTAAAAAAAGAAAGAAAGAAATGTAAGGCCCCGGTCCCGGTGCCCTACATTTCATGTCGAATATACTCATAAACACTGTTCTACAAATCAGAGTTAATTAAAGCTTTTCGCGGATATATTAACTTCAATCATAAGTTACAAAACATACAAACTTGTCTTTAAAACGTATCATATTTCATCATCTTTAAAACATCATTTCTTCCGTCTTCAAATGGCGATCGTTCAATCCTTTCCATGTGCCGTTCTCATGCTAGCTCTTCAAGCGTATTTACCTGCGTGCATACTAAAAGTCAGCTACGCTGAGTGAGTTCTAGTTAATCAGGCAACTTACCATACAACCATTACATGCCTTTATATATACATATGTTTCCGAAGACACATAGTCGTTCATCTAACCTGCTCACCTCACTGCTATCCTCTTTACTGCCTCTACATCTTAGCCACTTAATTACGGAAACACATTGAGGCTTGCCCTCCCACGTACTTACGTATTGCCACTTATTTAACGAAGGCACGTAGAGGCTTTCCCTCCCACGTACTATCTTTATGCCACATAATAACGAAGGCACTAATAGGCTTATCCAACCACGTACTATCGTCATGCCACTTACACCCTTACCAACTTGTTACCACTTTTACCACACTCTAACTCGACTTGTCTACAACACACTTCTTATCCTTACATCAGTTACATAATAAACAAAGCACAACATAACATTCATACACACTGCTTATTACCTGGCAATCATTCTCTTTGGCGATACGTGCAATATCCGAATATCGTTCACTCATCGAGAGACATCCATTCATGTAACACCCCGTAACCGCAGCGGAAACGTAAACGGGATGCAACAGACACATCTGATATCAACAGCATTGCTTATAAAGAAAACACCACTATAATAATTTAAACGTATTACATTGTTCCGAGTTTCGTTACCGACTAGGCGTTATCACATAAGTTTTACCAATATTACGTTAACATGTTTAATACAAAATATAAACTCTTAAGCTTCCACAAAATAGCACACATCATCAAGCACGTATCACTCATTCCAATTTGGGTGTACCTAGAAAGCATGTAAAGAAAACGGGTCAACTACGAATAGTTGGTGAGTTTCACTAATTTAAGTAAACCATGACAAATCATTTTGATAATCATAAATTAATGATGTAATTATGCTGAGCCTACAAGTGAAAACTCTGTTAACTCAGAAACACATTTAATAACCTCTGGGGACACTGTTAACCCAGAAATACATTTAATAACCTCTGGGGACACTGTTAACCCAGAAATACTTTTAATAGCCTCTGGGGACACTGTTAACCCAGAAATACATTTAATAACCTCTGGGGACACTGTTAACCCAGATCACTGTTTCGGGCCTTACAATATTAGCAACTCAGACAATTACCATCTTAATACATTACCGTACGATTCCCGTACAATAAACATTATATAAATACATTCATTTCCATGCGATCGGCATGTACTTAAACACTTTGATAAAAACATGCTTTCCGCCCCGGGAAAATATTTAAACAGTTCAATAAAAAGGGGCTCGTGAAACTCACCTTTTTTGTGAGCAAGATGTAATACTGTGAACAGCTACCGGCCCGGATCTGTAATACGATCCCTAAGTCGTTACTACACAATTTCTATTAGTATAACTTAAATTCGTGTTAACCGGTACGTCTGGGGACACTGTTAACCCAGTACCGTACACGATCCGGGGACAATGTTAACCCCGATACACTTCTCAGGACTTAGATTGTGATATCACTTAGAGTTTTTTAGTCAAAACTACCATTAGTTTGTTTTCTCGTTTTGCGTGCCTAGCACGGTTATTCGTCTTTATGTTTTCAAAAATGAGTTTGGCCACATACGGCCCGAAAATAGTTGTTATTGATATTTTAATTAAAGTGGTGAAATTAGAGCTCGGTTTAGACACCCCGTTTGGCCGCGGGGCCCGTTTCCGTCTTTAATATGCCGGAAACGACTAAATCGGGTAAAATTACCCAAATCATCCGAATTACTTTCGGATGATTTATTTTTACTTGATTTACTCAGTTTCATGAAAATAGTCCATTTTTAAGGTTTTTATACACCAGTCAGCTCGCTTAGGCGAACTTTGCCGGTTTACACGTTTTAAGCTTTAAAAGTTTGTTTTTAAGTTCCATTTAGCACAAATAAATATCCGTTTAGTCTCGGATCTTGAAATTTTGCACAAATCAGTTTTTGACAGTAAGGAATTTTATAAAAATATTTCCAGAATTAATTTTTATATTTAACATTTATTTATCTATTTTTAAACGTCATTTAAACACCAAATATGCCGAAAATACCAAATGACTTTATAAAAATCCCAAATTTTTCTGAGATGACTCCTGCCATCCATATAGTTCCCAGTAATTTTTACAGAACTAAAAACTCATTTTTCATGCCATTTTCACCAAAACCGAGCTAGAAAACCCTAGAACTCGTTTTACCGAAAAGCCTACTTAGACTTTTCCAATGGACCTGAAATTTTGTGTGTGACTTTTATATGTTATAAAAAGCTTATCTAAATTTTTCCAGAATTTTTCATGATGTTTAGATATTTTTCACCATTTTTAGCCAAAACCAAGCATTAAATTCACCAAATATTCATCCTTTATCCAAAAATTACCAAAATTTCACAGATCTCATATTTTCATGTGTAGATCATCTCTGTGAAATTTCATGACTCAACTCTAAGTCTACCACAATCTGTCCAAATCTTACAAACCATACGAAAAACCGAACTACCTTGTGTTTCTAGCTTTAGATCGCAAAGATCTTGCTTTCTAGCCTTTGCTAGCAACTAGATACAACACCTACAAGCACAATAACACCACACCAAGCAAGTTATACCCACAATCAAGCCATTTCTTTCATGGTTTCGGTTAAGACATCAAAACAAATGTTTTAACCGTAAAAATTCGTTTTTGACTCTTTTAACTCCTTTCTTGGACCAAGATCCCTTGTATAACTTGTATACATCACTTGATCATGCAAGAATCGGTTTCATCTCGGGTTTTCACCCATTTTTCACTTGAAATCTCATTTTCTTACAAATGACTCGAGAAAAGACGATGAACACGACTATAATCCGATCTTTACCTCGGTTTCTTGGTATAAATCAAAGGAGGTTGGATGAATGTGTAAAGGGTTGAGAGGATTTGGAGAGTTGGAATGTAGAAAAAAGAAAATGAAGTGTGTGTGTGTGTACCCATGGACCGATCGGTCCATGTATGTGTGGGGGGGGCCCACAACTCCAACCATGGCCACACATTTGGATTGTGTAATCCGGATAATGTTGTGGATAATCTGGTTCAGTTCGTTTTTTGGTTAAACACTTAATTCGGCTTAAAACGAGGCTAAAACGGTCGTTTTTCGGCTTAAAAATTTAAATTTATATAAAACCGATTTAAAAACTTTAAAAACTTAAACCATGACATTTATTGACTTAACACATCATATTGTCGGTAATTGTGCATCTTTTTCGGCTTGATCGATCGTCTCTTGCTTGGTTTGATGTTAAAGGTTTCGTTTATCGTACCGACGTACCAAAAAATCGAAATCCTTTTTCTGTGCTATAATTCACTTATCCCGTAGCCTTAATACTTCGTAAACCTTACTAAACATCATATATTTCGTCTATAATGTAATCCCCGATTCGTTCGGGTTTCAATAACCGTTCATCGGTTAATCGTAATTCCAATACGACTAACTGTACATTCGAGTATAATTCGTACTGTGAATCTTATATACTCGTACAAACACATTATAATTCATATATTTAGTATTAAATAACACATAAATGGTATATTCCGGCTAGGGTATACCTGAATTTGCCGGAATCGTTACAATTCATAACATCTATATATATATATATATATATATATATATATATATATATATATATATATATATATCACATCAAACATTATAGCATACCCTTACCACTTAAGGTAAGTGTATTCACACTTCATATCGAGTATGCACACAGCCCCGAAAACATAACAAGGAAATGGGGCTAGAAACTCACATGGATCCTGTTACGCTCTCTGTTAGTCGTTATTCCCTTCTTTAACTGAGCCCGGTTAACTGTTAAATATATATATGTTAATTAACCGTATAATTAATTAAGTTGGTATTTTAGTTAACCAACGTATTTTCTAAGTTGGGCTTGTTTATTTAGTTCATGATGATGTGCTAGTCTTGTTTTAAATAGGATATGAGCTTAGCAGCCTGTGGACTTGGTCAAGTCAGGCCCAACTGTCCAGAAAACATCTGGGTAAACTGTGTTCAAGCCCAAACCAACCAGACAAGTGGCCGAGAACTCAAGGTAGAGAACCCATGTTTGACCGAGAACCCATTCTGACCGAGAACACCATGTTTGATCGAGAACTCTGGTTTGACCGTGAATTCTGGTTTGACCGAGAACTCTGCTTTGACCGAGAACTTTGGTTGCACGTGACCGAGAACTCAACAAAGAGCATCAGGACCAAGAACCCTTAACAGATAACCCAGGTCTGATGCGTCCAGCTCATATTTTCTCCCTTTTCATCTCTTTCCTAACCTAATTAACTGTTAACGGTCCATATCATGAATTTTGTCCATCATTTCTACTCTTTTACACCCAATATTATTACATCATCAAGATCTAACCCATTCTAGGTATAAAGTTTAGTCCTTTACCCGTTTCACACCAGTTTTAGCTTAGATCTTCAAGTAACAAGTTGATTTAGTCCATTTTTAACATCAAGTTCACATTTTTATTGCATAAGGATGACTGATCTTCCTACGTATCAATTCTTAGGGCAAACGGACTATAAAAATGTAACCTTTAAGCTAAAACATACCTTTATGATTCACTCCGAACTACGATTAGCTTGATACGTGATATTGGACTTGTTAGTTTGCTTGTGTGCTTGAGGATCTAATATTACTATGCTCGGCTTAGGGTTTGGATCTTGGATTTCTTCTTCTACTTGCGGTCGTAAATAAGGAGTGTATGTGTGTGTTTTATGGTGTAGGCAAAGGTGTAGAATGGATGGAAATGGAAAGGATTAGGGTTTAAGGGGGTATTTATACTCCCTTAAGCCCATTGACCTAAAGCCCATCTTTCCTTTTTGGTTCATGATTAATTCCCTCTAATTAGTCTAATTATCTTTCCTTTATTATTTTATTATTTCTCCACTATCTCGAGTAAACTTTCCCACCATAATTAAATAATTTAGTTAATATTATTTTTAGAAATTTTGGGATGTTACAAGTCTTCTCCCCTTAAAAAGGATTCGTTCCCGAAACCTAACTTATTCCTCGTAAAAGAAACACTTCTTATATTCACACACTTTATTGAATCGCCTTTGCTTTCTGGGTTATCCTTCTTACTCCTGACTTTGCAGTCACCGAGCGATGTTCATGGGTTTTAGCTATTCGAGGTAGCTTGTACATGAGGCCCTCGATGTACAAAGTCTCGTCCTTCCAAGGGGCGTTGTTTTATGTATATTAACGCCAACGCCTAAGGCGACTCTTTATCACAACACAACTAGTTTTCATAACCAACATGCATTCAAGATAATTCATAAGTCATTCATACAAAAACACAAGAAATCACAAGTCATTCATAAAGGCGAAAAGGAAATCATTCCAGCTTGCCAGACAAACGTAGGTTTAAATTGTAACATGAAACACTCTTAACAATACTAACATAGAACAATTGTGTCAAGCCACTTATTCTCCTGCAACCTTCGCAGTGACTGATAAACCACCCTTTTACGCATATCCCCTTCTTCCCTCCACTATCACGGCTTCTCCACAATCTCTAGCTATGTGACCTGACTTACCACACTTGTAACATTTCTGGTCCTCGGTGCATTCACGAGAGATGTGCCCCTTCTTCCCGCATCGGTAGCACTGGTTTGGACCAGCCTTGCATTCCCCTAAGTGCATTTTCCCGCACACCTTGCATGTTTCCTTTTCGGCCATCTTCTGTGTCTTCCTCCATGCATGCTTCAGGACATCTGCAGCTCGTTTGGTTCCCTTACCTCTTTCCCTATCTTCCACTTCCACATCATCAGCCGCCATGTCCTCATAAACCATCTCTGCTAACTCAACTGCATAGTCAAAGGTAGCAGGTTTGTTAGCCCTGACTAACGTGCGGACCTTTTGTGGGAGCCCCCTAACATAGCACTTGATCTGTTTGGCCTCAGTGTTCACCATGTCAGGCACCAGACATGCTGTTGAAGTCAGTGGTATACTCGCGGTACGTCATCTTGCCCGCCTTCAGATTCAGAAACTTCATCGCGGCCCTCTCAACCTCGGCATCAGCACAGAACCTTTTCATCACTAACTCCTTCAGATCCTCCCACCTCATTGCCTTAATCTCTTCCTGACTCTTCCTCTGCTCAATCGACTCCCACCAGTACATTGCTTCATCTCCAAAGGATTGGGTAGCATACCTCACATTTTGGTCAGGACGGCACTCACTAATGCGGATAACCTTGTCCATAGTGGTTATCCATTGGAGAGTGGCGATTGCGTCTCCTAAACCAGTTAGCTTCGGCTGGTCACATATTTCAAAGGACTTATAGTTGCACCCACCTCAGCCTCTCTTCCTATCATCCACCTTCACTGACTTAACCACACTTGATTCCTCCTTCTCTCTTTCATCATCTTTCTTGCCATCTCCACCTGCCCCTTCCGCAGTTCTTTCACGGCTTCTCGCAGACCCTTCAGGAATCAAGTTCTTCACAGCAGCTGCTACAGCTTGAACAATGGTTGCTTGAACTGCCGGTTCAAGTTGATGCCCTTCATTGTTGCTTGGGTTTCGTCCAGCTGCGCTTCCTTTGTCTCCTGTGTTGGAAGTTGTTTCTACCGAAGGTTGTCGGATAAGACGAGGCATGCCACGACGTCCAGTGCGACCTCCTGCTCTCACAACTTCTCTAGCTCCAGCCATCGTATTCTAGAAGGGAAAACACAAACGTCGTCACTCAAAGAATTATTTAGCACATGATTCGTAAGGTAAGTAGTTAATGACAGTGGCCAAGTTTAATTAACTATTTGCATTACTCCTCAGGTTCTACATATTTCCCTTTAGGATTTTACTTGTGCTAGTTTCTACTTTTAAACAGTTAATCAATCAAACAACCAATTAATCCTATCTCTAACATTCTCATATCTTTTCTTTAACAATTAAGCTAATGTTAACATTCATAACTTAAACATACACTTTAACCTTACTAAGCGTGCTTGAGTGACACATGCCATTCTTGAACTGGCATCTTCGTTCTTTTCTTACTTATATCTCATTCACTGTTCGAGTCTAAGCATGTAGGATGCTTAAATCTCTCAAACTTTGCTCTGATACCAACTTGTAGGGCCCCGGTCCCGGTGCCCTACATTTCATGTCGGATTTACTCATAAACACAGTTCTACAAATCAGAGTTAATTAAAACTTTTCGTAGAAATATTAACTTCAATCATTCGTTACAAACCATACAAATTTGTCTTTAAAACGTATCATATTACATCATCTTTAAAACATCATTTATTCCGTCTTCAGATGCCAGTCGTTCAATCATTGCCATGTGTCGTTCTCATGCAACTTACCATAAAACCATTACATGCATTTATATATATATATACACACATATGTGTCCGAATACACATAGTCGTTCATCTAACCAGCTCACCTACCGCTATCCTCTTTACTGCCTCAAATCTTAGCCACTTAATTACGAAAGCACAATGAGGCTTTCCCTACCACGTACTTACGTATTGCCACTTATTTAACGAAGGAACGTAGAGGCTTTCCCTCCCACGTACTATAGTTATGCCAATTAATAACGAATGCACGTATAGGCTTATCCTACCACGTACTATCGTCATGCCACTTACACCCTTACCAACTTGTTACCACTCTACCACACTCTAACTCGACTTGTCTACAACACACTTCTTATCGTTACATCAGTTACATAATAAACAAAGCACAACATAACATTCATACACACTGCTTATTACCTGGCAATCATTCTCTTTGGTGATACGTGCAATATCCGAAGATCGTTCACGCACAGACAAACATTACTTTCCATGTTGATACGTGCAATATCCAAAGATAGTTCACAAATCGACAGACATCCATTCATAACATCTATATATATATAACACATGAAACATTATAGCATACACTTACCACTTAAGTCAAGTGTATTCACACTTCATATCAAGTATACACACAGCCCCGAAAACATAACAAGGAAATGGGGCTAGAAACTCACCTGGATCCTGTTACGCTCTCCGTTAATCGTTATTCCCTTCTTTAACTGAGCCCGGCTAACTGTTATATATACATATATATATATATGTATGTTTGTGTGTGTTAATTAACCGTATAATTAATTAAGTTGGTATTTTAGTTAACCAACGTATTTTCTAAGTTGGGTTTGTTTGTTTAGTTCATGATGATGGGCTAGTCTTGTTTTAAATAGGATATGAGCTTAGCAGCCTGTGGACTTGGTCAAGTCAGGCCCAACTGTCCAGTAAAACATCTGGGTCCAACTGTGTTCAGGCCCAAACCAACTAGAAAAGTGGCCGAGAACTCAAGGTAGAGAACTCATGTTTGACCGAGAACCCATTCTTATCGAGAACACCTTTTTTGATCGAGAACTCTGGTTTGACCAAGAATTCTGGTGTGAACGAGAACTCTGGTGTCACAACCACCGAACCCATACCCCGAGAGGGGAGTCGTGAAAGCAAGTGGTGGTATTGGTGTTTATTATTTAGCAGCGGAAAAATTCATCAGACCGTAGTTAGGAAAAATTATCAGAGTGTAAAACACCAAATATTTTTCATTTCATCTGGTTGGATAAAACTCATTTATATCCTTACAAATATTTTATAGGGATAAACCTATTTTACAAAAAAAAAACATGTTTTTTTATTCTGGTGATAAGACACTTATTTAAGCTGGAAGGCCCGCAGGAACCATTCCTTTATCTTTATCATCTCACCTAAAACATGTTTTAAAATATTTGATCAGCGGAATATTCTGGTGAGTACATTCATTTATAATGACACATATACAATTACAGCATTAAGATGTTTTTACATCTGTCTGCTTACAAATTACCGAAAGGTACTTGTCACTCGACCGTAATTATGACGGTGGTCATATTACTTATTGGCTAACACTTGTCCAATAAGTAACCCTGTAGGCAAGCCTTGTATACAAAACCCCACAATACCAGTAGTAACCATCTCTTAAGTCTACAAAGACTTAATCACTGTAATGTATTTAAAATACTTTTAAAATATATTTGAAAACATTTAGACCATCTTCCATGAGTTTTATAGGTTTTGAAATCATCATGACAGTGTTGGAAAAATAGTTGTCTCACACAAATGTGAGTGGTATAAAAACTCGAATGTCTCACCTTGCAAGTTTACGGTTTATGAGCTTTCTGGTATTAAGCACCTAGGTTAAATACCATGTAGTATTGCTAAGTTAATATAAACCCATAATCATAACGATAATTGCGAGATTAGAAACTTTACACAATGGCACAATGTCTTACCTTATTCAGGTAGAGCTTTTGGATTCGTGTATAAAAAGCTTCTTTCGATCGGATAGGATATCGTTACCACCACTCGGGTATTATACCAACATCCTTAAGAAAATTTGAGAGAGAAAGAAAATTCTGAGCAGAAAATGAAGGCTGATTTCGCCCCCTTTTATAGCTGATTTTCTTACCTATCGCGATGGGTTGATGAGTCATCCCCATTTCTTATGCATGTCAGGTGACGTGGCACGTCTGCGTAACTTCCACGTCGCGTATCGCGACGGTTCACTTTGGGGGTTCATCGCGTATCGCGATGGACACGTAAGCTTCTGGATAAACTACACGTCATCGCGTATCGCGATGAGGCTAACTAAACCTGTCGCGTATCACGATGGGTAGATTAATAAAAATTTTAATTTTCCACAAAAATAATAAGGCAGCCCTATAGCGGCTCGCGGAGATGCGAGCGTGCGAAGTGCAAAGTGCGCCATCAAAGCGCCACATTGCGCCCATCGCATTTCGCCCGAGCTCGTGCCCGTGCACGTTCGGGTGCTCACGCACCCTCCGCTAGGACCACTTGAGAGTGACCTATCATATAAGAGTATTATTATGGAAACTCATTTCCTTATAAAGAGCTTCCATTTCCTTTCAAGTTTCCATATGGGATCAAATTCCCTTCCATATTTATACCCATGTGGGAAATTCCATATTTTTTCATCTTTCAATGTGGGATGAACCCATCTTTTCATTTATTCAAAGTGGGTATTTCCATTTTCTTAGTATTTAGTAAATTCTCCCCACCTTAGAATAAATCTCGACCTCGAGATCCTTAAGAGAGGTTATTCTAACTTTTCTGCATATGTAAATGATGCAGTCAATTAATGATATAACATCATAAGTAATTGTAAATTTCTAAGCACAATGGCCAGTTGTGTTTAATTATTTACCTTACTTTTGTATTCTAAACATTTAGGGATGTTAACTAGAATATATTTTCGATTTAGTCTTCTTTTGAATCATTCTTCTTGGTTAACATTTCAGCTAATCATGCTTTATTTCTTATATCCTTTGTATAATGATGAAAAATTCCCTTGTTCCTTATGTATACTAGTAATTTTGTATATCAGCTTTAGCTGATTAGCTACTAACCATATAGTTTGGAATGGTCCAATAAACCTTGGACTCAACTTTCCTTTCTTGAATTACTCCTTTCCATGGAGACCTTTTCTTTAATACGCTATCTCAAATATTGAATTTCTATTGGCTTGCGTAGATGATCTACATAACTCTTATGAAGATCCCTTGTTGTTTTTTCGTATTTGACACTTTTGTCTATAAATTGTTTTGAATGAGGTAGCATTAATGCATAAGTGATAACCATTTCTACTAGTGGTAAATGGTTATTCCTATTTCCATTATATTTATTGCACATGCTTTCAGCATGTAATCTAATGTTTGTATGGTCCTTTCATTTTGACCATTAGTCTTTGTATGGTATGTTATAAGTTTATTCTTGTTTCCATAGCCATCTGGAAATTCTTCCAAAAATGAGAAGTAAATCGATTATCTCGATCAGGCACTAAAAACTCCATAAAATGATAATATACAAATAAAATTGATGCCCATGAATTTTGATGTTTTTGGATTATATTAAAATTGATAACATGTTGTTGGATTATATTATTTTGATGTTTTTGGTTCAACGTTTGTTATCAAATTAAGTTGAATTACAATGTTGGATTATATAATGTCATTCTTTTTAGAATATTTGGTATTAATATTAGGAATTATATAATTTATTAGATTATGCCATGTCATTTGTTGTAATAATTGGTACAAAATTTTTGAACCAATTACATTGTTTTGGTTACGGTTAACCGACTCACTATAACCTACAAAACCGATTAACCAAAACCGCCATAATGGGTTGGTTATGGATATGGTTATCCATTAACCGCCATATCGGTTATGGTTAAAGGTTCGACTCAAAACCGCCCCAAACCGACCCATGCACACCCCTACTCAACATAATTCTTACTACATAGGATTTGATCATGATTGGCTACTAACCAATCCATTGAATCCGGTCAGATTCATTGGAAGTAAATTTTCTTAGAATCTAATAACTCTATCTTTTCTTATGAATATCAAATTGGCATATAAACTTTAAAATTGTTGACATTGCGACTTTTACTTTACTTATATGTATCATTTCTATTTTACATTTTATATATTTTACATATACCAAAAAGCAAAATATGATAATTATAAGATATAATAATATGTTTTAGTGGTTCTTTTAGATGTATGATTTCTGATCGTAATAATTCTAAGTAAAGCTTTGCTTAATGTCCATCAGTCGATTGCCTTCAGATCTCTGTCTCTGTTTTGTTTGTAATTGTAACATCCTACTTTTGTTAAGAATTAATAAAATAAATTGCTTTTATTTTGTTGTGTGTCGTTTATCAGTTTAAGTTAACAAACTAATAGAGGATGGACTTGGGCTTTAGAAGATGAAATAAAGAAATGGAATGGGCCTTAGGTCCATGGGCTTAAGGGAGTATAAATACCCCTTAAACCCTAAACCTTTCCATTCTTATCCATCTCTACACCATAGCCTACACCATCAAAAACACACACAAACACTATCCTATAACCCGAACCAAGATCCGAAGGCGAAAACCCGAGTGCTAGATCGTGGTGACGATTTATGGTGATAAAGAAAGATCAGATAGTATGTAAGAGTAGGATAATAAAGCTAAAGTCATTGGACGGTAGTGCGGTGACGGTTTATGGTGATAAAGAAAGTTCAGGGTTTAACGTCATTTCGATGATAAAAGCCGAAGGGTTATTAAGATGAGGGTGCGGTGCCTACCTGGCGTATGTTGTCAACGCTACGGCCGAGACAAAAGATATGAAAGATGTTCCTATCGTGTGCGACTACCCAGAAGTATTCCCTGAGGATCTTCCGGGGTTGCCGCTGGAGCGTGAGATAGAATTCCAGATAGACTTAGTATCAGGAGCCCAGCCCGTTGCGAAAGCACCTTACCGTCTAGCGCCGTCTGAGATGAAAGAATTGATGTCCCAACTGCAAGAACTCCTCGATAGGGGTTTCATAAGACCAAGTGTTTCCCCTTGGGGCGCGCCTGTGATGTTCGTGAAGAAGAATGATGGAAGTATGAGGATGTGCATAGACTATCGCGAGTTGAACAAGCTTACGCTAAAGAATAGATATCCTTTGCCAAGGATTGATGATCTGTTTGACCAACTGCAAGGATCAAGTTGGTTCTCACGAATAGATCTCAGATCAGGCTATCATCAGCTGAAGGTGAAAGAGGCAGACATCCCTAAAACAACGTTTCGGACGCAGTATGGACACTACGAGTTCCTCGTAATGTCATTCGGTCTAACGAATGCTCCCGCATCATTTATGGACATGATGAATAGGGTGTGTCGGCCAATGTTGGATAAGTCAGTTATTATTTTCATCGATGATATATTGATTTATTCAAAGAGTGAGTCTGATCATGTCGGGCATCTGAGGGAGGTATTGGAAGTTCTGAAGGAAGAGAAGTTGTATGCTAAGTTTTTGAAATGCGCGTTCTGGCTACGAGAAGTGCAATTTCTAGGTCACGTGATCAATCCTGAAGGGATTATCGTGGACCCAGCTAAGATTGAAGCGATAACGAATTGGAAGACTCCACAGAATCCGACTGATATACGAAGCTTCCTATGGTTAGCTGGCTACTATAGGAGATTCATCAAATGTTTCTCCAAGATAGCCGCACCGTTGACCGGTATGACCCGAAAGTCGATAGTATTCAGTTGGGGTAAGTTTCAAGAAGAGGCTTTCCAGGAGCTAAAGAAGAGACTCACGCAAGCTCCAATCCTTGCTTTACCCGATGGTGACGAGGATTTGGTTGTTTGTACTGATGCTTCGCATCGTGGATTAGGTTGTGTGTTGATGCAACGAGGGAAGGTGATAGCTTACGTGTCTAGACAGTTGAAAGTCCATGAGAGTACTTATCCGACGCATGATTTGGAGCTAGCAGCAGTAGTGCATGCTCTCAAGATATAGAGACACTATCTGTATGGTACTAAGTGTACCATCTACACAGATCATAAGAGTTTAAAGTACTTCTTCGAGCAGAAGGAATTGAACATGAGGCAGAGAAGATGGCTAGAATTGATAAAGGATTACGACTGCGACATTAAGTACTATCCTGGTAAAGCTAACGTGGTCGCTGATGTGCTAAGCCGTAAGAATGAGAAAGTCATTGCAACAGTGATGTCATACCAGTTGATTATGAATTCAAGTATTTTAGAAGAAATCGTCAAAGTGCAAGCAGAAGTGCTGGTAGATGAAGGGCTAGTGAAGAAAGAAAGAATTTTGGACGGCAAGACGAGTTGATGGAAAACATGCATGGGGTTAAGATTAGGTTTGACCGTATGTGGATTCCACGCCATGGAGATCTCAGAGGTCGAATCTTATATGAAGCTCATAAGTCGAGATATTCAATTCATCCAGGAGCTACAAAGATGTACCAGGATTTGAAGAAAGACTACTGGTGGCCAGGAATGAAGAACGATGTATTGGATTATGTTAGTAAGTGCTTAACTTGTTTACAAGTCAAAGCCGAACATCAAAAGCCTTATGGAAAGATGCAAGCGCTTGAGATACCTGAATGGAAATGGGAACACATCACTATGGATTTCATAACTAAGCTACCCCGTACAGCTAAGCATCATGATACCATCTGGGTGATTGTGAACTGTTGACCAAGAGTGCTCACTTTCTGCCTATACGAGAGGTTATCTCGTCAGAAACGTTAGCAAGCTTGTTCATAAAAGAGGTTGTGTCAAATCATGGAGTACCGTTATCAATCGTGTCTGATAGAGATACTCGGTTTACTTTGAGGTTTTGGAAGAATTTCCATGAAGCTATGGGAACGAGATTGAATATTAGTACGGCGTATCATCCTCAAACAAATGGACAGTCTGAGAGGACGATCCAAACCCTTGAGGATATGCTACGTGCTTGCGTTCTAGATTTTGGAGGAAGTTGGGATGACCATCTGCATCTGGCAGAGTTCTCTTATAACAACAGCTACCATTCAAGTATTGGTATGCCACCATTCGAGATGTTATATGGAAGACGTTGTAGAACTCCGGTATGTTGGGGAGATATTGGTCAAAAGGAGATGGGAAGTTTGGAAGTTGTTCAAGAAACTTCTTCAAAGTTTGATCAGATTAAGGCAAGAATGAAAGTTGCTCAAGACAGACAGAAGTCGTATGCTGACAAGCGGCGACGACTGATTGAGTTTAACGTTGGTGACAATGTGATGCTCAAGGTCTCGCCTTGGAAAGGAATTATTCGCTTTAGGAAGAGAGGAAAGTTGAGTCCGAGGTACATTGGACCGTTTAAGATTATAGAACGTGTAGGTGAAGTGTCTTACAAGCTAGATTTACCAGAAGAGTTAGAAGGAATTCATTCAACCTTCCATGTTTCTCATCTGAGAAAATGTCTGCCTGATGACACGTCTCATGTGCCATTATTGGACATTGAGGTTGATGAACAGTTGAATTACATCGAGCAACCGATCGAGATAGTTGACCGCAAGGAGAAGCAACTTCGTCATAAGGTTATACTTTTAGTGAAGGTGATATGGAAGCATCACAAGGGTTCAGATACTACTTGGGAAGTTGAGGATGAGATGCACAAGTTTTACCCAAATTTGTTTATGTAATAGTTAGGTTTCGGGGACGAAACCTCTTTAAGGAGGGAAGACTTGTAACATCCTACTTTCGTTAAGAATTAATAAAATAAATTGCGTTTATTTTGTTGTGTGTCGTTTATCGGTTTAAGTTAATAAACTAATAGAGGATGGACTTTGGCTTTAGAAGATGAAATAAGGAAATGGAATGGGCCTTAGGTCCATGGGCTTAAGGGAGTATAAATACCCCTTAAACCCTAAACCTTTCCATTCTTATCCATCTCTACACCATAGCCTGCACCATCAAAAACACACACAAACACTATCCTATAACCCGAACCAAGATCCGAAGGCGAAAACCCGAGCTCGTGAGTGCTAGATCGTTGTGACTAACCGAAACAACATCAAAGACCAGCTCGTGTTCGTAGTTCGACTCGCTTAAGGTACGTTTATAATTAGAAATCATTCGTATAGGTTCGGTTTGGTTTGGAAAATCATAGATCTGTGTTAGTTTGTTATAAACGAATCCAAAACAACAAATCTTATGGAAATTGATTACCATTTGATGGGTTAATGGTTAACCTAAAGAAACCCGTATATATATGCCCAAATCGCATCCTTTAAATGTGAATGTTTGGCCGAATGGACACCTAGGGTTTGTAGCGCTATGATTCCGAGCTCATTGATACCCAAATCATGATATTTCGTTGAGAAATGAAGGTTTAACTGTAGATCTGGTGTATGTTGACTGATTCGTGTTCTTGGCAATTTTGACTTTGACTCTAAGTCAAAGCCTGGATAAGAACAGGGATGATTCGTTAAGATTGATGTAATTCGTCATGTTCAGGTAGCGAATAAGCTTACCCAGTTTGTTACATCAAGTTAACGAAGTAGACTAACGAACTAGGATAGCGAACCAAGTAACGAACCAGGTGATTCGTTACTCACCAGTTCGCTAAGCTCCAATAACGAATTAGACCACGAATCAAGTCATATTCAGATAGCGAATTGGAATGACGAATCAGAGGATAAGATGACGAATCAAGATAACGAATTAAGGAAGAAAACATAACGAATCAGATCAAAGGATAACGAATTAGCTAACGAATTAGGTTTAATTCGTTATAGAGAATGAGTTAGCGATCTAGAAAATAATTAAAAATCCTAATGAAAAATGTGTTAAGACAGTTAATGAAAATAAAAATTTTCCAAGCTGACCTGGCAGCTTAACCCCAGCCAGGGGCTCTACCCCTTGGACCCCACTAGGGGCTGCCGCCCCTAGAACCCCGCTGCCAGGGGCGCTGCCCCCAAACCCCCGTTCGTTGTAGGTTATATAAAGTAGATTAGTTAATTGACACATGTAAATATTATACAGTTAGCCGTGCACAGCTCAAGAAGGGAATAACTATTAACGGCGAACGTAACCGCATTCAGGTGAGTTTTTAGCCCCACTTCCCTGTTATGTTTTCGGGGCTGTGTGCATACTCGATGTGATAGTTAATACACTTACCTTAAGTGGTAAGTGTATGCCTTGTATGATTTATGATTGATGATTACTTGACGGTGAGTGAACAATCTTCAAATATTGCAGGTACCGTCAGGTGGTAGTTAATGAAATGATTGATATGTATGATATATGAATGAGGTATGTATGAATATATATGATGTATGAATAATGTATGTATGATATGTCGATGTTTCGTGAACGCTCTTCGGAGATTGCACGAATTGTCAAGGGAAGTAAATAAGAACAGGTATGGAAGAAAGGGTGACCGGACCCTAATAATATCCGAGGATGAAGGGAGACCGGACCCTAATAATATCCGATGATGAAGGGAGTCCGGACCCTAATAATATCCGAGGATGGAGGGTACTGGACCCTAATAATATCCGAGGTATGTAGGGTGAAATGCTCTTTATAATGTAAGGTTAGTTATAAATGTGTATGGACGAACGAAGTACAGGTTATGTATGTAATGCGTACCTTCGGGCACGTATATGTGTATGTAAAGTAAGTTATGTGATTAACTAGAACTCACTCAGCGTAGCTGACTTTTAGTATGCACGCAGGTTGACAGACTGAGGCAACTGGTTTTAAGATTGACACATGGCAGGATTGAAGAGGCTGGCATCTGAAGATTGTCATGATGTTTTGAATGATATATTTTATGTTATGTTTTAAAAGACAAATTATGTATATTGTAACGAATGGTTGATGTTTTATGTTATTCCGCGAAAGTTTTAATTAACTCTGATTTCTAGAACAGTGTTTATGAGTAAATCCAACGTCCAAAGTAGGGTACCGGTAACGGGGCCTTACAGTAATCTTATATCTTGAGTCTTAGCCCCACATGTTCCCTTAAGTATACTTGCTAGAGATTAGTTGTGTTTATTCCAACTTAAGAAATGGGTTGTTTGGAGTTTAAGGGTTGACAAGGTGCATATGGATGTGGAACTGCCAATCATTTATTCATCATTCTTCTAACCGGCCTGGGTTTGATTGTTCATCGGGAAAATATCAACTTCTTGGTTTTCAACTTTTGATTGTGGACTGGAGGGTTGATAGACGTCCCTACGTTGCTTATTATTGTTTGCCTATTGGAATATTTCACACTCATTTAGACATTTATTTATCTTCTTTAATGAGTTTCTATGCAGCTCCATGTGGTTATGAGTTGTGTTTCTAGATGTAGTTGTGTTACACCAATTTTTTGTCTCTTTCTCCTTTTATTTTTCTTAGCTATTCCAAGTATTTTCTTTTTCTAAGGTTGATTTTGAAGGTATTTAATTTTTGAAATACCATGGGTTCATTTGTGTTTCTTTAATTTTTATCTATTGATTTTATTATTTCCATACTCATGTTGGTAATGGATAGATTATTGGAAAGCTTCTATTAAATTACTTAAGCTACTAATTAAAACTAATAATGAAATCTAAAATAAACATATAATATTTATGGCTAGAATCTTATCCGTATAATTAACACAAAAGTAAACATGTTTATTTCCTAACTCTAATGTTTAAGAATATGTATTATTAAAATACTAACGTTGCTTAAACCAGTGGCTCTGATACCACTTCTGTCACAGCCCCTGAACCCATACCCCGGGAGGGGAGCCGTGAACGCGAGTGGTGGTATCGGTGTTTATTATTTAGCAGCGGAAAAATTCATCAGGACCGTAGTTAGGAAAAATTATCAGAGTGTAAAACACCATGATTTTCGTTTCATCTGGTTGGATAAAACCCATTTATATCCTTACAAATATTTTATAGTGATAACCCCTATTTTACAAAAAAAAAACATGTTTCTTTATTCTGGTGATAAGGCACTTACTTAAGCTGGAAGGCCCGCAGGCACCATTCCTTTATCTTTATCATCTCACCTTAAACATGTTTTAAAATATTTGATCAGCGGAAAATACTGGTGAGTACATTCATTTATAATGACACATATACAATTACAGCATTAAGATGTTTTTACATCTACCTGCTTACAAATTACCGAAAGGTACTTGTCACTCGACCGTATCTATGACTGTGGTCATATTACTTATTGGCTAACACTTGTCCAATAAGTAACGTGTAATAGCCCAGTAGGCAAGCCTTGTATACAAAACCCCACAATACCAGTAGTAACCATCCCGTAAGTCTACAAAGACTTAATAACTGTAATGTATTTAAAATACTTTTAAAATACATTTGAAAACATTTAGACCATCTGCCATGAGTTTTATAGGTTTTGAAATAATCATGACAGTGTCGGAAAAATAGTTGTCTCACACAATGTGAGTGGTATAAAAACTCGAATGTCTCACCTTGCAAGTTTACGGTTTATGAGCTTCCTGGTATTAAGCACCTAGGTTAAATACCATGTAGTATTTCTAAGTTAATATATACCCATAATCATAACGATAATCACGAGATTAGAAACTTTACACGATGACACAATGTCTTACCTTATTCAGGTAGAGCTTTTGGATTCGTGTATAAAAAGCTTCTTTCGATCGGATAGGATATCGTTACAACCACTCGGGTATTATACCAACATCCGTAATAAAATTTGAGAGAGAAAGAAAATTCTGAGCAGAAAATGAAGGCTGATTTCGCCCCCTTTTATAGCTGATTTCTGACCCATCGCGTATCGCGATGGGTTGATGAGTCATCCCCATTTCTGACGCGTGTCAGGTGACGTGGCACGTCTGCGTAACTTCCACATCGCGTATCGTGACGAGTCACTTTGTGGGTTCATCGCGTATCGCGATGGACACGTAAGCTTCTGGATAAACTACACGTCATCGCGTATCGCGATGAGGCTAATGAAACCTGTCACGTATCGTGATGGGTGGATTATTAAAAATTTTAAATTTCCACAAATATACTAAGGCGGCCCTATAGCGGCTCGCGGCGATGCGAGTGTGCGAAGTGCAAAGTGTGCCATCAAAGCGCCACATCGCACTTCGCCCGAGCCCGTGCGCGTTCGGGTGCTTACGCACCCTCCGCTAGGACCACTTGAGAGTGACCTATCATATAAAAATATTATTATGGAAACTCATTTCCTTATAAAGAGCTTTCGTTTCCTTTCAAGTTTCCATGTGGGATCAAATTCCCTTCCATATTTATACCCATGTGGGAAATTCCATATTTTTCCATCTTTCAATGTGGGATGAACCCAACTTTTCATTTATTCAAAGTGGGTATTTCCATTTTCTTATTTTATATTTTCCATTATATGTTTTGGAAAATTTGGAAATGTTACATCTGGTTTGACCGAGAACTTTGGTTGCACGTGACTGAGAACTCAACAAAGAGCATCAGGATCGAGAACCCTTAACAAAGAACCCAGGTCTGATGCTTCCAGCTCATATTTTCTCCCTTTTCATCTCTTTCCTAACCTAATTAACTGTTAACGGTCCATATCATGAATTTTGTCCATCATTTTTACTCTTTTACACCCAATGTTATTACATCATCAAGACCTAACCCATTCTAGGTATAAAGTTTAGTCCTTTACCCGTTTCAAACTCGTTTTAGCTTAGATCTTCAAGTAACAAGTTGATTTAGTCCATTTTTAACAACAAGTTCACATTTTTATTGCATAAGGATGACCGATCTTCCTACGTATCAATTCTTAGGGCAAACGGACTATAAAAATGTAACCTTTAAGCTAAAACGTACCTTTATGATTCACTCCGAACTACGGTTAGCTTGATACGTGATCTTGGACTTGTTAGTTTGCTTGTGTGCTCGAGAATCTAATATTACTATGCTCGGTTTAGGGTTTGGATCTTGGATTTCTTCTTCTACTTGCGGTCGTAAATAAGGAGTGCATGTGTGTGTTTTATGGTGTAGGCAAAGGTGTAGAATGGATGGAAATGGAAAGGATTAGAGTTTAAGGGGGTATTTATACACCCTTAAGCCCATGGACCTAAAGTCCATCTTTCCTTTTTGGTCCATGATTAATTCTCTCTAATTAGCCTACTTATCTTTCCTTTATTATTTTATTATTTATCCACTATCTCGACTAAACTTTCCCATCATAATTATATAATTTAGTTAATATTATTTTTAGAAATTTTGAAATGTTAGAAGAAAACACCAATCATAATTTGTATGAAATGAAATGAAACCAAATAAACTCATAAAATAAAACTGACCAAAGCGTTCCAAAAAGGATTGATGACTAAATTCATTTATATAATATATAAATTCCTTATCAAAAGATCAAATTCAAATAAAATGGAGAAAAAAAACGACGCCTGTTGAAAAGAGGTTTTATACGATAAATCTAAATCAATAAAATTCAGAAGACAAATATATATATATATATATATATATATATATATTATTCACTATTTTATTATCCTTTCGATCATAAAGAAATAGATCGTATAAAAGTTACTCGTTTAAAAACAAGTGACATAAAAAGAATATAGAAATAATTATAGAATAAAGAAGATATTGAATAAACAAAATCCAGAAGTTACGAGATAATATACATATATGACTATCTAGCATAGATGTCATCTAAAGAGTATGTTACGAAACATTATTAGAAATTATATTATACATGAATGATATATATTGACAATTACACTTGATATCATGTAATTGTTAATTTATTGTTATGCGTGTATAGTGATAAAACCCGTTATGTCAGTAATAACAACATATATGAGTCAACCCATGTCTAGTCAGACATTTCCAACCAGAAAGATTATTAAAAGTCAAATTAAATAATATAAATTTTATCCAAGATCAAGATTTCCCAATATAAATACATATTCAAAGTTAAGATTATAGCTAAAAAATGATAAAAAAAGAATAAGTGACTACTAAAAAAGACATTTATATGTATAAATAAAAAAAATATAAAAATATCAATTCATACATCAACTAGAAATAACAATTGATTGCTCAAATCACAGTAAGAAAATGATTAAACAAATAGAAACTTATAAAAAACAGGTCTAATCAAATTCTGAATAATGATCAAAAGAACTCTCGTTCCAAAGAAATAAATATAAATAATCTAAAATCAGTTTTCGTATTTGTACTTGAACATCCGAAATTCATTTCTATACAAATAATTTTATTAGTAAATTGTAAGTTATAAACAAGTTATTCATAAAAGAACTTAAAACATTTAAAGAATAAATGAAAATACATGTGAAGAATAAACAGAGATAGAATAATTACAAAAGATAAGCAAAGGCAAATAAAAATGGTGTAAAACTACACTCTAGCCAAGATTATTAATAAGATCACTAGTATTAAGAATTAAAAAAAATTGCTCAACAAATATCGAGGACGAGATTCATTTTAAGGTGGTAATGATGTAACATCCCGAAAAATCCCATATCAATTTTTGAGCTAAAGATGTCAACTTTTAAAAGTTAAAGAGCCAAATGTAGTACCGAATATAAATAAGTGGATGTAAATATAAAATATGTTCGTTTCTATATATATAAATGAAATGAACTTCGTTTTATTCAAAAACCTATTAAACGAGCATTTAGTAAAAGAAATGATCATTGAGATATGAGATGTTTAAGCAAGTGTCTAAACTGATATGCGTAATAATATATCTAATTTAAATTACTACATCTTAAAACAAAATAAATAAATAATAATAAAATATTATCAAATTTATTATATATAGAATTCTCGAAATGTAATACATGTGCATCAAGTGACACAATTGTAAAAGGTAAAAGAAAAAATAATAAAATAAATATGACTAATAGAATAATTCTAGTTATTATAATATACTATATATTACTAATATATACTACGTACATATTAATATATGAAGTCAACCGACTTATTATATATATATATATATTACGGTGGAGTGAGGATAAGAATTAGAACTCACAATTTAAACGAATACCACGTTGCTTACTTTTGCCACTAATTTTCAACTTAACAACGCGTGTTTAAGCAATATATTTGCAAAACTATTTTGCAAATCTCCTACTATATATATATACTATATATATATATAGATATATACTATATATATATAGATATATACTTATGAAGTAAATATGAAAACTACAAACGGAAAAAGATGTGTGAGAAACATAATGTGAACACGTAGGAGGGTGGAAAGTTGGCTAATAAGGTTATGTGTAGTGAAGGGCTACAAATGGGGGGCGAATTTGACATGTGGCGCCCAGTCAGCAAGGGATGAGAATTTATTTTTAAGGTGTAATGGTGTAGGGGCTACAAATTGGGTCCACGGTATCTTTTTTTATTATTTTCTTTTTATAATTAAACTAATCAAATAAAAACCAATTTCTTCAAATAATTAAATAAAAATGTATTAAAATTAAAAAGAAATACAAAAAAAAACATAACTAAAAATATATAAAAACATATAGCTCGGTTGGCGTACATGTTTATGTTCGAGTCGGGAAATTGAAACGGATAGCTCGGTTGGTTTAGGTTCATCGGGTTCCATTGTAAGTTCACGTTCGGTTGGTTTTGCGA
Source organism: Bidens hawaiensis (assembly GCF_021521415.1). Classification (NCBI taxonomy): domain Eukaryota; kingdom Viridiplantae; phylum Streptophyta; class Magnoliopsida; order Asterales; family Asteraceae; genus Bidens; species Bidens hawaiensis. Next base: position 147,040 of record NW_027505338.1, on the reverse strand, counting down.
ACCATGATGTTGACCGAAAGAAGAGAATGGGTGGTTCGGTTGGTTCGGGTTGTTTCTAGGATTCATTTTGCATATACATATATATACACACACACACAACATATATACATATACATATACACACACATATATATATATCACACACACAACATATATACATATACATATATATATCACACACACACCATATATTCATATACATATACATATATATACACACACATACATATAATATAATAATAATAATATTTCTTCGTCTTCCACGGCAATAAAAACACCCCGCCTCCGCCCCTTTTCGTCCAAAAATCGCCCGAGGGGCGGTGTTCGCGCCCAAAATCGCCCAAATCCACGCCCCATTACATATGGCCTAAAGGGGGTTTCACGACATTATATCTTCACACCAAACACACATTCCACACACATTAACCTCGTAGTACGTGCCAAGCTTCGAATTTCCGATGGTTTAAACGCTAGTGCGCGATAGAAAATAAAAATGCTGCTCGTACAAGCTTAGGCGTATAACTTCGAATACCCGCGTAGGGTAGGGGTTCTGCCTAAGTTATTATTTTATTTTATTTCAATGCTTAGACCCTAATCAGGGGTATAGCCTAGACCTTGATCAAGATTTAATAAATACAAAGGATATAGTTAAAATATTATTTCTTCATGATTAAGAAAGTTAAGCTTTTACCTACAAAGAGTATAGTCAAACTAAGGTTTCTTCATGATTAAGAAAAATAATATTTTATATACATAGGTTATAGACAAATGACGTTTCTTCATGAAGAAGAAAACATATATTATAGATGTTCTTCGTGAATAAGAAACTTCGTAGATGATTGGCAAATAAAGAGAAAAATTTCAAATCTAAATATTTTATTCAAACAAATGATCAATCAAGGTTTAAAGCTATCTAAACCTGACTAAAGGTCTGTAGCCGGATCAAGAGACGATCCAGGTATTTATAAACCTATTTGTTTATAGGTTAATAATCAATCACTCATAAAGGTTTTCAAACGAGATCACCAAATCATTCAGAACAGACAATCACAGGTGAATACGTTAAACCTTTTTCAATCAGTCAAGATAAACGAGTTTTTTTATCTTAAAGAAAGTTAGTCAAATACTTTTAAGAGATTACGTGAATTCTAACAAAAAGATTTAAGGGATTACGTGATCCATATTTTATACAAGATAGAAAATAAAGCAACTCAGACCGAGACCGAGTACACATGTGTCTGGATCCAAACATAATTAATCTAGTCTTTCAATCAAGGCTACGTGGCCGCAGACTAAAGGTCATAATAAAAGTTCTCCAATGGGCGTCAATTCCCGAAGAACCGTAATTGTGTGTGTATGGCAGTGGCAAATCCCAGAAATAAGAGACGATTCTGCTGAGCTTGTTCAAGAAAACTATCTTGTCAGTCAAAGAAAGATTTATTAAATGATTTTAGAGTCAACGATTCACCAGCACATCGCTGATGTATTTTTCCCCCATATTACAGAAAATAAAAGTTAGCACAGGTAGCAATGAATTATAGCCACTCATGAAGATATATGCTCGCAAGGTATAGATGGTTCAGTTTTTAATTATTAAAATATTGCAAACAATATTTAAACAAGATTTATAAATTAAACACTCGGGTATTTATTATCCGAGAAGCTTTTCAAATAAATTAAATATTTTATTATTATAAAAAATGGTTTATAAGTAAACTAATGTTTCAAAAAGATATATTAATATTTTATTTTTAAACAAAAGACTTTTGTTAAATAACCGCAACTCTGATATATATTTACAAAATAGGTACCAACTATTGGTCACACGTCTAGACCCTAAGTCGGGGTTTGAAAACATCATACTGCAAAAGTATTTGCAGTTATCAGAGACCGGGACTAATATTTAAGTAATTGTTGTAATTAGAATGGAGGAGCATAGGTAGGCTTTGGGAATAAACCAAACAAAAAACCAAAAAAAATCGTTTTTTGTGTTTTCAAAACTGTTCGAGTCAGTACCGAGGCTATATCAATGCTTAGGGAATCATTCCAAAAAACAATAACAACATTCATACCATTGTCAATATGCTTTTTGGGTAACCAGACTTTGACTATGCTGTTAATATTGATCAGAAAGCACATCCATACACAATAATCAAATTTGACCAGAATAAGGTCAAAGTAAACCCAAAAACCATTATTGACTATGTTCACACCAAATTTATATCTTTCCGTAATACTAAAACTACCCAAGGTGGAATAGGCACTCCATTGACTGTCCCAGGTCCACCATAACTCAAATTTGGACCCCAATAAGTCAAAAGAACCCACCCTCTCTTTCATTTTATTAATAAATTTTGTTAAAACATTAAATAACTAAATAAGTTTGATTCTCTGACTTTGTAATCCATACGCGTAAAGATACAAAAACAGAAAGAGAATGAAGCAAAACAAATATAAATAGCATACTTGTGCTAATATTATGAACATTCACTGGCTTAAATTGAAGTTTCGATGGAAATTAGACCACAAATCTCCATAAAGATTAACACACACACATAAACTTGCATATGCATGACAAGAATGACCAACAACAAAAGAAAAACAACGAAACCTATGTTGAAAGACACTAAAAATAACACATGAAAATGTGAACTTCTAAAAGAGTTTCTAAAATAAATTGACAAATTATAGAAAGTTTAAAAAAGATTACATATTGGCTATAATGCAACTATAAAATAAGAGAATTAAACCTCACTATAATGATGAAAATACTTGGCAATAAATATGCACAAACCTTTAACAACACCAGCAAGACATAAGCCCTAGATTGTTGCTATTGCAGTCTATGAGAAAAGTAAAAATATAAACAATAAGCTCACTACAAACCAAAAGAAGACATAATTCCATAACCACTGCAGATTTGCCCACATGTAAAAAGGATATATACTCTACTTTTGCACGATAAGATGATGGTGACTAAATTGTATATATGCAGTTTAGAAAAAACCTGAATTATATTTCCTACATAGTCATGGTCTTATTTGTGAGTTATTTTGTTCAAAAACATGAATTAGATTAAAAACCTAATTACCGGGTTTACAAAATTATGAAAACTCCGTATGCCGCATACTTTGATCAAGTCTTTTCTTAACAAATAATTTCAATAATTCCGAACGGAGCTGGTGCTTTCAAACTTCAAAAGTTGACTTCAAGAAAGAAAAGAAATAATTGGAGGGAGTGAATCTGTGTGTAAAATCAAGAAAAAGAAAACCCTAAATTAAGAAGAAAAAAACTATATGTTCGACAAAACCCTTAATGAAAACATACCTTAGATCTTAGATCTGGATATATGATGAGGAAGATTATGGATGTCGAGAGAGTATTTTGAATTTGAATTGCAATATTTCTCTCTCTTTCAGGAAGCTTTGGTAAAACAGTAGACTGTATTGAGAAATGACTGTATGTATGATCGACACATCAACAAATGACTCCTATGAATGACGACACATCCGCACAAGGGAGGACAAGTGGCAAAAACATCTTTTATTATATACGAGGATATATATATATATATATAAACTAGTAGGCGCCCGCGCGATGCGGCGGTGACGATGATTTGCTATAAGGTACTCATTTTTGTTAGTTTATCAATACACTCATGAAGAGCATGTAATTCGATATCGGTTCAATTGGTACCTTTATATATTGGGAGCCGGATTCCAAGTGGATGCTATGTGGTCTTTGATGATTGCTGCTATTGATTATATATAGTATTGTAGAGACTTACGAAAAAAATAGCAAGACATGAATCAAAAACTCTTTAATATAAAATGTTAGTGATCACACATGATAAAAGCTCTTTCATTCTCCTATATACTCTCTATCTCTCTACCATATCGCATTCTCTTGTATTTGTGTACTTAAAATATGGTTGCTATTATGTTAAGTGTTTTTTTTTGTTTTGTTGTTGAAAAATTCATTACATTTAATAATATACAATGATTATGGGTTTGGGTTTGGTATCCAAAAATTGGAAACAAAACACCCGCACGGATCTTACTGTGTATTATGTATGTCTTTAATTGCAATTTATTCTAGGAAGATATTAGTACATCTACAAAACTTTAATATAAGATGATCACTCTAAAGATTTTTCTACTTTCTCTCATGTATATAGTTTGGACCGCTTAAGACAACATTATCAAACAATTGTGCCCTTTTTATACTTAATACATGTTACGGTTTTGTTTTAGTTTGGATGACAAGCATGCTTTGACTTGGATGGTAAAACAAGATCGCCTTGATATACTTTGCAAGGCATTTAGAACAATATTCCATAATTACAAAATATCAAACACTATTTGATAGTTACAAAATATGGATCAGTAGTTACAAAAGAAGATTGAAGTTGGCTGCATATCCCCTAGTAGCTAAAGGTATTACAAAAGAAGACACATGTTGGTAGCCATGGTTACTTTGCTGCATATCCCATTAGTTAAGGCCCATAAGCATTAGATTTGATAGCATTCACCTATGTCTTTCGTTTTTTTTGCCCTACTTCAGTATCTGCAGAGATATAGGGATTCTCATAAATTAAAAACAATATGTTTGACTATACTAAGAGATTAACGTGCACATAGGCATAGAGACACAACAAAGATTGTAAACGACAACAATTCGGGTAACAATGTGATTCTCTTACAGATAATCCTAAATGAAATTCAATTATCTTTATAATATGAAACTTCCTCAAAACGGTAACCGAGTTCTAGTTGGGTTGTTTCTTGTCGGTTTGGTAATTGATTACGGTTAAAATTTAATTAGCCTTGATATAGATGTGCACAAAATCGGGTATTATTTAAACCCGGAACCGGGTACGTAGGAACCGGTTCCAGGTATGGTCAACAAAAGTCAAACCGGGTTCGGGTAGGAACCGGTTCCGGTTATAATCGGGTATTTGACCTGGTTTTGACCGGTTCTTCCGGGTTTTTTCGGGTTTTGATCGGGTATTTCCGGTTCCGGGTCGGTTCCGGTTCCGTGTATGGTTTCGGGGAGAAATCCTATACCTGGTCCTACCCGCGGGTTGGATACAGGTAGGAACCGGTTCCGGGTCGGGTCCGAACCCAGTTTTTTTGTGCACCTCTATCTTGATATGAGGCTTCCTCGGGACGTTTGTCTTCTCAAACATGATGTAAACGTGGGAATTTTAGTGAAATTCTTTTCCATCACAAAAAAAAAACAATATTTACCCATTTCATTATATAAAAATTACAATACGACCATTACACCCTTCTCTTATTCTGATATGAGTCGAGCATTCTCAAGCTGCATGAGTAAAGCCCAAACCTCACATAAATCTTGTTTAGTACTTTAGTTATCAAGCTCAAGTCTTGTATGAGAAGCTTGCCATGTTTGTCGAGCCTTGTAAATATTTAAGTTTAATATCTTTTGGAATTCAATTCATTAATTTCACATTGCACATCCGAGCTCGAGCCGATCATTGGCCCGTTTAAGGTAATGCACAAGCTTAAGCCGAACTCAAGCTCGCTTAAGGTTTTTCTCGAAATATATAAAAAAAATAAAAACATATATGAATTAATTAATAGATAATAAATTTGCTAAGCATAAGCTTGAAAAAAAACTCACAAGCCGAGATTGAGCTTTTAAAAAAGAGCTTGAAACGGGTCGAACTCAAGCTCGAGCTCTCGTAAGAAAAAACAGGTCGAGTCAAGCTTGGGCTTAGCTCGTTAAAACCCCCAACGAGTAATCATGAAATATTATTGTGACACTTTAAGAGCAAAATTGCATAAAGAAATTTATACAGCATAAGTAGAGATAAAAAGAATGTGATTATACCTTTGCTTTTTTCGAAGAACTATACAAAGTCATCATCAGCAAGATGACCAAGGCATCACTAAATGAATATGACATCATACCTTCCTTGACATTTCACACTGCCTTTGTTGTCATACTCTCCTGTAAATTGAAATATGATATTACAAACTCAACACAAAACAATAAGGTTTAAAATATTCACCAATGAAACTTATTCATTATCTATAGTATTGTGATGCAATGATGTATATCAGTTGAATTTGGGTCTAAAGCTGGTTGTGATATTTCCAGTCCTGCTTTAACAACATTCAGATACCTGCAAATATGTACACCAAATCCACTCTAATTCTTGCAAGTGAGTATTATAGTGTCCTTTAAAGTTATTTTGACCAAAAATAATACACGTCTTATGGTAATTACTAATTAGACACAACTTTTAACTGTGTATGACCTTGAATTAGGACGTGCCTACATACATATTACTTTTTTTTAAAATAAGTAATAACATCGATTATATTAAATTACCAGGATGTTATTACTAAAGCATAATTAAATTACTTGTCTTTGGCATCATTTCATAAAGTATAAACAAAATTACCATGAAAGACTTTGATGTTTGAGCTTTTCACCGGATGAGATTATCTCTATTTAGTTGCAGCTAGAGATTTTTCAATATTTGAGCCAATGTTATCTGCAAAAAGTTAACATGAATATAAAAATACATAAAAAGGGAAGCAAAAAGGTGAATATTCTACTTACTAATCGTTTCCTTGCTCATAAACCAAAGCCACAAGATCTTTCAATATTTAATTTACCTCACCATGAAATTCTTGTATCCCCTGAAAACAATTACAAAATGGACTGATATAAAAACTTTAAAAACAAACACTTACTTACCCTCTGAAATGGTCAGTTTCTAAGGACACTAAAAATGGTTGTTAAGTGTGTCCAAAATAAGAGATAATTAACGGGATGGGAAAGAACCTGGTACAACCAGAATAAATCCAAATGATGGTAGAAATCGCACTTTAAAATACAACATTTTTGAAATCGAGCAGCAAATAAAGAAAATCAAATCAAACCTGAAATTATGTTGAGCCTTGAACCTTCAAATTACCTAAACATATTCAAATCAAAACGCAGAGAGAGAGAGAACTTTAGTGAGATTTGAATTTCAAATTTAGGTGTCATGCATAGAGATTCAGGGTTTTTTCAAATTTGAATCATCTACCGATAGTATACGCGAGACATGTTTGTTTTGAGACCATATGCATTACCAACTTATAAGTTGTAAAATTCTTAAAATTAAGAGTTTTTGTTAAAATACTATCTTGCCCTTCATATATGTATTATAAGGTAGTATGTATGTATATATATATATATAGGATGGTTCATGCGAGAAGTAAAGTTACAGCGAGAAGTGTGAGAAGTTAATCTGGACCACTCATTTAATTTTTAATCTTGAATCATTAAAATATATAACAAGGTAATTAAAGTAATATAAATGTATTCTCTCTCCAATTAATATATATAATTGAACCAATACAAGTTACATTTTTAACTGATATAATTAATATAATCACAATAAATCCATAAAACAATAAATTAATCTTTATAGTTTTTTACCCTATTTCTTGAATTCACCCTACACAACTATAATTATTTTTCTACACATCTACAAATTTTTTCCTACATATCTTTAATTTTTCCGTACACGTCTAGATATGTTTCCTACACAATTTTAATTTATTCGTACGCATGTTTTTCGTCCTGCACATCTTCAAATGTTTCCTAAGCATATTTAATTTCTTCATACACATCTTTTATTTTCTCATACATATGTTACTTTTTATTCTACACATCTTTAATTTTCTAATACACAACATTTTTTTCCTACACATCTACAATTTCGCCGAACACGCTTTTCTTTCGTCATACACATCTTCAATTTTTCCTACGCTGCATATTCAAACATTTCCTACACATTTTAAATTTTCTCTTACACATATTCATTTTTTTCCCTACACATTTCTATTTTTTCCATACGCAACTTAATTTTTTTCCTACACATCTTATTTCTTTTCCTACACATTCTAGTGTATTCGTACACATTTTTTTCTGTCTTACACGTCTTCAAATTATTTTTTTTTCAAAATATCAATCAATGATGAAGATACTATTTTTCCTAAATGTTATAAATTAAAAACATTTTATTGGTGAAAAAAGAGCAAAATTAAATCTTACACTAACATATAATAAAAATAAATAAATTGTAACTTACAAATCATAAATTCTTAAGCTTTTATTTAGGGATAGATGAGATAAGTTAAATGATGAATTATTTTATTCTACCTAACTACCCTATTATAATTAAGGGAATATCTCATAGAATAGTAACCAACTTTTAAAAGTGTTCCAATTAAGTCACTCATGCATATTTTTCTCAAATCAGGTCACTAAATCTTCAAATCGAGTCTCACCGATTTTTTTGTATGTTAAGAAAGAAATGAAGGATAAGATGTGGGGGTCGGAATTTGCAATATATGTAGTTATATTTTTAAAAAAATTAAAAAATGTTAATTATATTAAAATTCAAAAATAAAAAATAGAATCCACGTCGCCACTCAACGTCAACATAAAAATAAAGATAAAAAGATTTCCTATGTGAAACAAAAACTAAAAACGTTAAAAAAACATGTCAAAACCTTTAATTTAATAAAATATGAAAGTTGAGTGACCTAATTGAAACATTTTTGAAACTTTGTTACTATTCTAGTTCATTAATTATAATAAATGCAATAATTTTTCAACCATTGATTAATAATTAATGGTTGAGATCACTTCTCGCACTTCTCCCTATAATATCACTTCTGAAATGAACTTAATTTACAATTGCAATGTTGTTAAAACTCACAGAATCACCGTGTCTTTCAATTATGCTTTAAATTATGTACTTTTGTCTTAGCATGTAGTACATTTGGTATTCATCTATTTATTCTCCACATGGAACTTAAACTTTACACCTATGACATGCATGTATCTCCTTTGAATCCCTTTCTCTCTTCACCATGCATCTTTCTTTACTTTTAATTGTGACAACAGGGAGAGAAAGGAAAATGACACAATTAACCTCTCTCTACTCTTTCTTTCTCTCTGTAAATAGTCGAAACGTCCATCTCCTTTTTCGCCAGTCCTTGCATTAAAATGGATAAGGTTTGGGTGAAAATGGCAATTCCATTTATTTGCTCTGGCTGCCGATTAGAAGCTGATGATGGTCGTCGGAGGTCGGCACGAATGGTTGCAATCGTCATTTCCGATTCCGGTAATGTGACAACCACTGTTGATTTGGTTTTGGGTTTTTTAGGATAGAAAAATGGAGGGTTAGGATGTAGAAAGAAAAGGAGAGAATGGTTTGGTGGTGACGGTGGTTCCGATGATCAGTGACTTGAGAGAGAGAGTAGGTATTAGGGTTCATGATATGGTGTTAGTGGAGAAAGGGTTGGAAGGAAATAGTGATGATAGTGTTTTAACGTATAATTCTAAAATTCTAGTAAAAGATTAGAATAATGCATGTAAACCCAATTTATGAAGAATCTAAATGTTACTGAAGAAGATATTAATTGAAAACTAAAACCCTTACAAAATGGATTTTGTTGGTTGATTAACCTCTTGGTTCTTTATTTTTATTGAGACAAAATGTTAATTTTTATGTTTTTTATCATTCAAAGAAATTAAGTTCGCATCCGTATACATGAGAGTTATTTACTTTCCTCAATATAATTCAATATGATAAATCTCAGCAGTGTAATTACACTTTGTTTCAAAATTAAGCCACTAAAACATAAACTGACTAATTGTTGGGTCACAAAACAGGTTGGTATAATCACCAGTAGCATGAACCCGTAGGAATTGAGGTATTGCATGGATAGGTTGTTGATAATGACAAAGGGATTTTGCATACTCATCGAGTATTGAATCTCCAACCTTTAGCGTTGTTTTACAACCCACCCACCCAACCCCCCCCCCCCCCAACGCGGGGGGTCTAAGTACTAGTATATATTAAAAAGACAACTTTGTTAACAAAAAAAAACGTGCTATATTGGTTGTAGTTTCTGCTCCTTTGGTTGTAAATTGTGTTTAAATAGCTATACATGCTGCTACTGAATTGTAACGTCCTTTTTTTTCTATACATGTGCCTCTTTTGACGGTGCATATATATGTGGTCTTTTGTTACAAGTTACCTTCTTTAGGTTACACGTATGTTTCTTGTTAATTTCTCTTATATGCAACTCTCTATCTAGCTACTTTTTCATCACCATCTCTTATTTCTATGTTGATAAGATCGCAGTTGTCAACCCAGTGACGGATCCATGAATTTTTTTCACAGTGGTCGGAAATTTTGGGAATCGGTTGTCTGTCGTTGAATATATATATATATATTTGTATCTTCGGGTCGGGTCACATAAAAAGAAAGATAAAACAAAAAAGGTTATAAATACAAAACAATATTACGTCAATCACGAGACGCATTGAAACACATTGATTTACGTATGCGATAAAAATCTGAATAATCTCTATATAAACACAACGAGAAAAAAAAAACTTATATATATATATATATATATATATATATATTACGTAGAGTCAAATATAAAAAATAATAAGATAACAAAAAAAATAATGTAAATAAAAATCAGCTAATTCAATAAAAAAAACTAAAAAAACGTATGCATAACTCAAGAATAAAAACAATACTTTAAGTTTGTTTTAAATAATCTATGTCCTATAGGCTATAATTATATCATTGAAAAGAAAGAAAAATAAATAAATTAGAAAAGACAAAAGGAAAAGTAAGGTGTCCAAATAAGTAAACATTTAATAAAAGTTTAATTAATATCAACTTCTCCTTCTAGAAATCAAATTCTCAGGTGCCGCTGCAACTCCACATCGTCGGAAATATTTCCGGCGGTATTTTTTCTTCTCCTTTCTATCTTTTGTCCTTCGTTTCTCAATATTTCACTGGGGCCGGTGTCAAAATTTTACAGGGGTCGGCCGAGATTTTTTCGTATATATAACACTAATTCTTTTTTTATCACAGGGTACGGCATCCCCTGCGGTCAAGCCGTAGGTCCGCCCCTGCATCACCGTCAACGGTATACCACCTGTCTTCAACCACGACCGTCATCATCATACCGTTCTCGCATCTCCCAGATCGGTTTTAGAATCACCTGATTTAGGGTTTTGTCGTGGTGCAAGGTTTGTCATGTAGAGACAGTAGGAATAAGAGTTGATGTGGTCTAAATTATACATATTTTATATTACCATTTTTCCTACTTTTTATTTGTATTTGAGTTGGTTTTTAATAAATATTACTTTTAATTGGTTTGTATTGGGTTCTAAAGGTTTCAAAAGAATGAGCTAAATTATATTCTACTGATTATATATTTGATTTATGTTAATGTTTAGTTGTGAATTAGAATTTAATAGTATAACTCACATTTACTTGCAATTGACATTAAGTGTATTTATATTAAATGTGACGTCAAAGTAAGTATGTTGAGGTTTTATTCTTCTAAAATTCAATTTTATATATTATCGGTGGCTTTATTTGAATTCTACGTAGGATATTAAACGCCCGCATAATGGTGGTAATCTAAGCCCATGTGTTGGAATTTAAAAAGAACAGGATGTGGTCAGAAGAGAAACGGCAATTGTAAGGTTTTGGAGAACTCTACGAAAAGGGTTTTGGAGATCGGACGTAGGGATTGGAGGCAGCCGTGAAGTAAAGTAAAGAAAGAAAGAGAGCGAAGCACAAGTTGGTTCGAGCGGAGAGCAGTGACGGATTTAGAATTTTTTTTTATCTGGTTCGCTATTTTAAGATGCTCTAAATATATAAGAACGCGTATAAAAAAATTGGGTCGGGTTGACGATTCGGATTGGTTTAACGGTTCGGGTCAAGTAAATGCTCCACTACGGTTCGAAAAACACCTGGTTCGCTAAAAAAGTCGCTATTAAATGCTCCACTACGGTTCGAAAAACACCTGGTTCGCTTGACCCGGTACTCATTGGAATAAATCCGTCCCTGGCGGAGAGCGCCTGGGTTCAACACCTACTCAACCAAACATCATTATTATTGGTTTGAATTTATTATTATCATTACGAATTCATTATTTGAACCAAGTTATTTTCTTTTGTTTTTGAGTATGGTTGTTGGCTAAACCCTTAGACTGCATAGGTTATGATGAACTTTTGTTGATTTTGGATTTTTGTTTGGATTTTGTTTTTGTTATGGTTTATGACTAAGTAACAGGTTTCTTGATTTTTCGTTCGATGCATATGTGTGCTTAAGTTTGTTTGGTGAATTTTATTGTTTCACAGTTTCCTTGGTGATTGTCTGTCATATAATAGGATTCTGTTAGGTCATCTACTGTGTGTTTTGACTAGTTTATGGTTGATTGGCAATAATACCATAGGAACAATATTAATAAATCAAGTAGACTTAAGTGTGCTGCTAATCTAAATAGCTGTAAGGTGATAGATTATATGATAAGTCTTGGTTGTTTAAATTGCTAGATTTAGTTCTTCGTAAGGAGTCCGTCTAGGTTTGATTTATCAGCTTTGTTTATCTAGTCGAGTGAATTCTTTAACTACCTTTAATTTCCGCGCTGTAAGGTAGGATTTCTTATAGAGGTACTTGTCATAAAATAAATTAGCGATCGTAAATGAGTCTAATAAAAACCGGTAATTTTAATAGCTTATTAGGATTCCATAGGTGTCTTCTTGAGAAGGGTCAAAGGTCCTGTTCGGTTTCCCATTAAGTGAATAGTTTAAGATCCCGGTTCCATAACTAGCATTTTCCAACCATTTGATAATTGATGCATTAGGGATTCTAGCCTAGGTGGTTATTCGTCATCATTTGAATTAAGTCCATGTTAAGTCGTCTTAAGTTTTATTAAATAGTTTTAATTAGTTAAATATAGTTATTAGTAAAATCCCCTTAATAATAATAAATAAATAGTTGCGTCAATAGTTAAGTCTAAGTTAGCTAGTTAATGCAATTTAAAAAGTCTCGTGGGTTGATATCCGGACTTACTTAGCTGTACTAGAGTCGACCGATTCACTTGTCGGTTAGTAGTTTTAGTTAAGTTAAGAGTCTAGAATTATTACTTAGTGTCTAGATTAGCTTATTTTTAGTTAATAATAATTAGACTACTTTTAGCACATCAGGAGTCGATTTGGAAAACCTATGCAGTGTGCTGATGGTGGGGGTTCGGTGGTCGGCTTGTGTGGGGCCGACGTGGCGATGTTTCGTAGGGTTTGTGGTGCTGTAGCGTGTTGGGAGTCGAGGGGAGGAGGTGGTTGACCTACTGGCTAGTCTTTCTCGTGTTTGGAAACCCTAGGTAGCGGTGATCCGGTAGCCTCTTGCCGCCTCTCTCCACCGGCATAAAATGTTGAGCTGCACTTTTTGTGCTGCTCTATTATGAGTTTTTACATATTTAACTTCAATTTGTGTTGCTTTGTTGTGACACAGACTCGTTTTTTGACCACGTCTGCTATCGTTGCCTGCGGTCTATCTAATTTGGGTTTTTTCGTTGTCGTCGGTCATACAATGACACCTATGGCGTCATTTTACATTTTCCTTATTGCATATGTTTATGGTCGGTTTTGTTGCTTTAATTATCGCTTTCTTTATCTTGAGATTTGTTGGGCTTTTCTTGGTTGGTGGTGTTGTTTAGTTTGACACTTTATGTTGCAGTCATGGTGTAGCAATTGCTTGCATGGTTAAGTCGTAATACTAAACAATATCTTAACACAAAGTCACTTCGTAACATCTAAGCAGTGTTTTGAAACCCAACCATAGTGTCAAATGGAAGTTGTAATAATTATTAATTAATATTGGATTATATATATAAATATAATAAGTATTTACGAGTCATCCGGGTCAACACTGGTTCGCCCTCCCGGGTTGGTCCGACCTTTGACCCGCTAAGAAGTCCGGGTCAACGTCTGGGCCGGATCTGAAAACATTGCATCTAAGTAAAGTCTTCCACAGACAAAAGCCAGTTTAGATCACCCTAAGGTCAGAAAAGGGTCACCTCGTCAGAGACGAAACGACGCAAGGAGACATTGTCATGATCACATTTATTTGTCTTTGTTACTGCAGATTCTACAAAGTTTTATATGTAGGTATTAAAGTAACAAAATATTAGCTAAAAATCACAAACATCATCCCTGTAATGCCCCAACATATATTTATTAATCAAATTAAATAGCATTGATAAATAACACTATGCTAAAGCAACCATCTACTGCACCTACAACACCACCAATACAGAACATTATTTAATTCATCAGCTGCTAAACATGATAAGAGACACGTACCGTTAAACATCTTGACAGCAAATTAAATAGCATTGATAAATAACACTATGCTAAAGCAACCATCTACTGTACCTACAACACCACCAATACAGAACATTATTTAATTCATCAGCTGCTAAACATGATAAGAGACACGTACCGTTAAACATCTTGACAGCAAATTAAATAGCATTGATAAATAACACTATGCTAAAGCAACCATCTACTGTACCTACAACACCACCAATACAGAACATTATTTAATTCATCAGCTGCTAAACATGATAAGAGACACGTACCGTTAAACATCTTGACAGCAAATTAAATAGCATTGATAAATAACACTATGCTAAAGCAACCATCTACTGTACCTACAACACCACCAATACAGAACATTATTTAATTCATCAGCTGCTAAACATGATAAGAGACACGTACCGTTAAACATCTTGACAGCGACGCCAGTCATGATTGACATGTTCTGGTCGCATCAAAGAAATATGTTTAATGGTATGTGTCTTTTCACATCTAAGCATCAAAATTATTTGTTGGTTTTTCTTGAGTGCTTTCTCATGTGACAGTTCCTCTGCCTTCCGTCATGATGTTGGTTGCCACTACTATCACGAGAATGGATGCCACTACTATAGACTGGAACAGAGAAGGTCTGTTGTGACGGTGGTTTAGGTGGATACGACGGCAGCTAGGACTTGGCTTTTGGGGCCTCTACAATGGATTTTTTTTGTCCAAATTTATCAGACAATATAATTTGGTTGTTTACAAGGTGGGGATTCTTAAGTTTCGCACTTCGTTAGTTTTTGTAACATTCGTCAATTTTGAATTTAAAATCCGGGCCGTTTTAATTTTGAATTTTTTTATTTACTCTTTTGGATCTGCGCTTTATAATTAAAAAGAACGAACTATTATTTATTTTATGAGTTTTGTCTTTATTTTGTCTGTGCGTCACTCGAATTCGTTTATTACTTGAATTAGTATAATAACTTTTAGTCATGTACAGTTTTGACCCCAAACCATGTTTTACCCTACTTTATTTAAACAGTTAAAGCTTAGGGATTAATTTGCAAAATATATTAAATTTTTTTTTCTTTTTTATTTCTTTTCCCTCCCACCGACGCAAGAACAACCCCCCTCCCCCCCCCAACTCTCGTTAATTCCGACATCAATCCATTCCTTAGATCCCGGGATTTGATTTGGTAGCATATTTCTTGTCCATCACGAGATCAATGATATGTTATATATGGTTAACTGACAGCAAATTGATTCGAATATTCGTCCCTAACGAACTCGCGGCTGACTAGAACCCTATAAATTGATGCCTATAAATCAATTGAATTATCCTACTTACTGCGTAACACATTACAAATCATAACCCTAAACCAATTGAAACCTAGAAGCCGTGTAACATCGAGTACTGAACCCGTTCGTGGCCGATAACCCTAACTCGCCGATATCCTACAATTCGCACTCGTATAAGGTAATTGTTATTTGTCTCATAATCAGTTTTGGCTGAGTGTTAAAACCCCTCTGTCATTTTGAATCAACAGAGGGTGTATGCTCGTCAATTTGAGGTTTTATCGATTTAGGGTTCTAAAGGGTTGAGAACTAATTGAGAAATCTTGTTATATAGTTTTGGTCCCATCCTTTAAACATGTTGTTACACAAACCCAGTTGGCTGGTGCGTGATTTGTGAGTTCCCAGAGACAGGTCAGGGCGCGGGTTCGAACCCCCTGATCCGGTTTTATTCCTTTTTTTATTATTTAATTGTTTTGATTAAAGAATATCTTTTATTTTGTTGTAAATTAATAAAAAGTTTATAAACTAATGATAAATTCTCACCCGCTTAATGAACCGGACTTTTAGTTGTTCAAATAAAAATTTTCATTTAACTTGCCCATTAATATATATATATATATATATATATGAATATGTGTATAATTTTGTCATCAACTAATGTTTATTATCTTTATTTGAAAATCAAACCGAGATAATAGTAATAATAATAATATAATTATAATTAACCTAATACTTTGTTAAGAGTTGTGACACATTTTATCAAACCAAACACCTTCAAACTTTTAAATATAATTATCTCGTCACTAAAATATTTTCCTTAGTAGTTTAAGATTTATTGCAAGAAAAATTGGTTAATTTATTTTCATTTTATTTTTATTTATAAAAAAAGTTTAAACCCACTACAAGTTTACATATAAACTTAGAACGATCCCAAATTCGTTATAAATTCCAAATACTCGTTATCTTGTTTGTTATCCTCGTTAAGATGTTTACTTCGAAAATACTTTTAAATTAGGACAACTCGGGATTCTCGTGTGACCTATCAATTTGCTTGAACCATCTATCCGTTACCGCCTCTATATTTCAGGTGAGTTTACATACCCCCTTTCCATCTTTTATATTTGGGGGTAGCTTGAATACCTTATTCAACTTTTTTTATTATTTTGTTTCTACATCTATTTCAAACACAATTTGTTATATGTTTATGTGTGATGATTGCAATATCTATGACTATGTTCTATGTGTTTAAGTGTTTATTTTATGTTTGGTGGTTGTTATGTCATCCTCATCTATTCTCATCTAGTATGATCATACATTTACCCAAGTACATTGATTTTTGTATCAATTGGAACAGGTCCACATCTATTTCAGTTGTTTACATTTTCATAGGAATTGTAATGCTTAACATTAACATATGAATTGTGGTTTTTATCTATATATATATCTCAACTAAAACTTATGTATTCTCACCAACATTCGTGTTGACAAACTCTATTTTTATACATGTTACAGGTACAAGTAATTTACGTTGTTCAAGATTGAAGATTTTAGTTTTACCTTAGGATATTATTCAACTTGCAAAAGCATGATGTAATTGTTTCTTATTATTGAATTTGTGTACTTGTTTGATGTTAATGAAATTAAATAATTATTGTCGCTTTAATTAGTGTATTCTGAGCTACTGTCCAATCAATATGTTACGCCCCGACATGTTCCGTCTTTGGTCAGGGTGTGACAGTTTTGGAATGCATCTTCTTGCTTTTTTGGAGATCTAAAACAAGTTAATTCATTTTACTTTATGATTATGTTTTGTCACATGTATACGTTATTAGTGTTGTGCTATAGTTGTCTTAACATTGGAACTATTTAAATTTGTTTAGGGTATGGGAATACAAGTTGGAAAACTTGCTATTTCAACTTTATGGTTTTGTATAATGTAACAATATTTAAATGTGGACAAACTACTAAGGTGTTGTTTATTTTTTCAAATATACAATGTATGTAGTCTGCGGATTATATCTGCAAACATCTGTAGTAGAAGAGGTGGACCAAACCTATGCAGTCTGCAACAAGAAGACTGTTTGTTTTTTAACGTCTGCGGACTGCTAAAATAAACTAAAATTTAAATAAAAAACTAATAGCAATCTAACAAAATTAACAAAAAACTTTAACAATTAAGAAAATTCTACAAACTTGATTCAACAATAAACTAATAACAATATTCATCAAACCTAAACTTTCTACAAGCATTTTTCAACTACAAACTAATAACAATAATTCATCAAACCTAAACTTTCTACAAACTAATAACAATCTAACAAAATTAACAAAAAACTTTAACAATTAACAAAAAACTACAAACTTTATTTAACAACAAACTAGTAATAACATAACAATTACAATAATGGTGAAGAAATAAACACACCAAGGTAGATGGTATGATGGTGGCGCAGGTATGGTGGTGGCGACGCAGGGTATGGTGGTGGCGGTGGCTGGTATGGTGGTGGAGGCGGCTGATATGGTGGTGGAGGTGGCTGGGTTAGAGAGAGGAGATTAGGGTTTGAGAGAGAAGTCTGATGAGTATGTGTTGAAGAGGCTAGAAGTGGTTGGACTATGTCTACACCAGGAAGTGGGCGCGCAAAAGTTTTTTAATGAAACGTCTTCGGAAAAACAAACACTCTACAGAGGACAATGTCTGCGCGTGGTCTGCGCGACACAGACAGAAGAGGCCATGAAGCTCTTTTGGGAAAAAACAAACACCACCTAAGTAATATATTGATGTTTGTAAATTACCATCTTGCGAGAACATTTGTTGAAATGCATAGGAGTTGGAACGAAAGGGAGCTTTCAAAGAAAGAACAAGCGGTCACGTTATTGCACTTTGTATTTTCATAACAAAACTGTTTTTATATGTGTTTTCATAACAAAATTATTTTTTTTCTCAACTCTATGCCTTTCGCTGCAATCGCGACGAGTTTAAATACTAGTTGCATAAGAATATAAAAATACTATATAGTTTTCTGATAAGTGTATACTATTTTTACACAATTTTTATTCGAGGTGAAGTTTTTTTTCCTACTTTTATTTTAAGTGAATTTATCCAATATTTTTCTACTTAGTTTTGTTTATATACCCGATGTCAACTTGTTATCGAGTTATTTATACGTTTTTCACGTTAAATTAAAATATTTGTAGAAGTATAATACGTGGGATTATTAAGAGGGAAAATTACCAAAATAAACATGTTTGACCAAGAATTTACCAAAACAGGCATGTCTATTTTAGCCTACATCTCTCCAATCATTGTTTTTTTGACCAATAAACAACTGACACGTCACCGAAGCCGGCTAAGCCTTAGCCGCCACTTTATGGGCACAACATTTTATGAAAAGTAAACGGGTCCCACCTTTAGCCAATAAAAATTTGACACGTGTCAAAGGCGGTTAAACTTAGCCTACATCTATGTTTATTTAGCATATTTGACTCTTAGCCGGCTTCGGGATACGTGTCTATTTAGTTAGCCGGCTCCAAATATTCCTTCTTAGCCGGCTCCAACTCGGCTTGTAGGCTAATGCTTCACTTAGCTGCCTTCTTTTTTTCATTTAGCCGTCTAGTTTTAGCCGCCAAAATTGAATATTTTACCATACTTACCAACTATTAAATATTTAGCCGGCTTCACTTAGCCTTTTTCTTAGCCGGTGTAAATTTAGCCCCCAAAATTAAATATTTTTACCTACTCAATTAATTATTTATCCGGCTTCGCTTAGCCGTCAAATTTTTTTCTCCTAGCCGGCATGTTTTTGCCATCAGAAATAAATACATTTACCTACCCAAATTTAATTTTTCACAAACCATTTTTATAAAACTATACAACCATATTCTCTACATCTTATAAAATCATCTTCACCATCTCAAACTTTTTTACTTTCTTATGACAAGATCCTCATTTTTAAAAAAAATATGTTTGTTAACGTCGAATCCTTTATCTTTGAAACATGAATCCTTTAAACAACTACCAATAACCGACACACCATCTTTACTATTCGACGGAAAATTGTCTGGCATTATGACTGGTCTTTTATCATACTTGGATTCCGGGGTGAAAACATATTACTATCTGGACATTTAGAATACGGCTGAAAATAATCGACAAGAATATTTAAATCAATAGGAATTTCTTCATTTCCAAAAAAAGGTATTTGGCTAGATGAACCACTCGAAACAAGTATCTTTGACAAACCAACAGAAACACGTTTCTAGTTTTGGATAGATGAACCAACACGGATTTCTTGAACAACAAACATCTTAAAAAATTTCAAAAATATTTTTAGACGTCGTTTCTAAAATAAACTTTATATCCCAATCTTTCACTAAATCGACTGGATCAGTAAACGTAGACATCTTATACGATAATCTTGTAATATTTTGAAGATTACACTTTTTTGAAATTAAAGAAATTAAATAATCGTAAGTAATATTTGTACTTATCTGTAAAACGCGTTTCATGCAATCAACCGGAAGATATTCAACAACCCGATCAACAACATGCCAATTCCCACCACTATAAACGACGACGTTAACAAACATAGTTTTTTAAAAAAATGAGGATCTTGTGATAAGAAAGTAAAAAAGTTTGAGAGGGTGAAGATGGTTTTATAAGATGTAGTGAAAATGGTTATATGGTTTTATAAAAATGGTTTGTGAAAAGTTAAATTTGGGTAGGTAAATGTATTTATTTCTGATGGCAAAAACATGCCGGCTAGGAGAAAAAATTGATGGCTAAGCGAAGCCGGCTAAATAATTAATTGAGTAGGTAAAAATATTTAATTTTGGGGGCTAAATTTACACCGGTTAAGAAGAAGGCTAAGTGAAGCCGGCTAAATATTTAATAGAGTTGGTAAGTTTGGTAAAATATTCAATTTTGGTGGCTAAAACTAGACGGCTAAATGAAAAAAAAGAAGGCGGCTAAGCGAAGCCTTAGCCTACAAGCCGAGTTGGAGCCGACTAACTAAATAGACACGTATCACGAAGCCGGCTAAGAGTCAAAGATGCCGGCTAAATAAACATAGATGTAGACTAAGTTTAGCCGCCTTTGACACGTGTCGAATTTTTATTGGCTAAAGGTGGGACCTGTTTACTTTTCATAAAATGTCGTGCCCATAAAGTGGCGGCTAAGGCTTAGCCGCCTTAGCCAGCTTCGGTGACGTGTCAGTTGTTTATTGGTTAAAAAACCAATGATTGAAGAGCTATAGGTTAAAATAGACATGTCTATTTATTTTGGTAATTTTCTAATAAGAGGCGTCAGCAAAGGTGTACAACTTAAACAGACGGCAGTAGCCAAAACTAATCCATTATTGACATCTTCCCCAAGTCGCCGAGAAAACCCTAGCACAGGTATACATACATACATACATACATACACTCTTCTACTTTTTATTATTATGCTTCAATTCACCTTCTAATTACATCATAATCACTTGTTTTATGCTCCCTATCATCATTTTTACCACTTTTCGTTGCTTAATTTCCAACAAATTTTAATTTTAACACTGTGTATGATGATCATTTCGGGTTTTTTACATCATGTAGACCTGAAGCCAGACCCAAATCGCATGTTTTTTCGGGTTAATCGAATATGTATCAATTTCTTATTTTAAGTAAAAAGCTACACTTCTAAAATTAAAGCAACATATTCGTGAAACTCGTAACGTAAATAACTAAATAACAAAACCAATCCATAAATCGAAAACATATATGAACAATAAACAGAGAGAAATGGGAACTTGTGGAACGTGTTGAGTTTTCTGTGTATATCCCTAATACTAGAATCAGGTTTTAAAACAAAAAGTTTATTGGAGTGGTGCTTCATTAGCTTCAAATATCCTGGAATTTGATGTCTATTTGTTCACTTCAGTAACTTTGCTAATTTGATAATGTGTATATGATGTCTGCAAATCTTTTGAACAACTATGTGTTAGATACAGGCTGTATGTATGTCATATATGTGCCTGCTTGTTTGTGTTCGTTGCGATTGTTTGATTGGTATAGAGTAATTTTGTTTTTTTAGATGTACTTATATTTATTAAAGAAAAGGATCCAATTACAATAAAGAGGTGGATAAGCCTGCCACCACCCCCATTATCAGCTTAGTATGGTTTTGAAACAAATTAGTTTTCTTTGAACGCATAGCTGTTATTTCTGTTAATCAAGTTATGTATATGTTTAACATTCTTTTGATAGCATTTAGCCTTTCTTGTTGCATATTATTATTTGAAGAGGAAAAATATGGACTAACATGAGCTCATCGAACTTTTGGCTTATTCAGAATCGCTAGAAATACAGCAATGAAGCGAAAACGTACAGTTGGGAGGCCGAAACGTGAAACAACCACTGCGAAGGATAAACTTCAAAATGATGTGATGAACGATGAAGCAGGAGTTCGTGAAACCAACATGAGCGGGCCATCCGTCGGTAAATCTTTACCTAACGAGAGAACAGACGCAACTGCCACGTCACTTATTGAGAAGTACCCGGCCGCATTGCGTGAGATGATTGTTTCAATTATTAAAGAGATTTCCCAGGAACACGGCGGGTTAGCTAGTCTGTCAACGAGCCTGGTTGATAACAACCCAGTCAGCAATGGACAGGTGGCACAACCTCCTGCTGACATGGACCTTGAGGGACACAAAAGCCTGTTACATCGAAACATAGAATACAACCATCAGGAGTTAAATGCTGCCCGATCAGTATGACTCGTTATATTTATAATATACATTGACAATTTTTGTAAAATTTATGCATTAACGTTTGTGGTTATTTTTTTTTTTACCGTAGGTGATTATAAAGACCATGCGTTTGGATGCAGCTGATCCATTTAACAGACCTGTCGATCCCGTTGCACTGGAAATACCTGTAAGTTTATTACTTTTGTTAACATGTGGAAAGTCTTGTTTCTTGTATCACACAATGATTATACATCATGAATATGGCAGGATTACTTTGATGTTATCGATACACCAATGGATTTTGGTACCATATTCAACAATATTGAGAATGGTGTCAAGTACGTGAATGCAGCAGATGTGTTTAAGGATGTACAATTGGTATAATTGTATCAAATATAATAAGAAAGGTGATTACATTTTGGAGCTCATGAATCGGGTCCAAGCATTCTTCATGAAGCATTGGATAGCAGCAGGATTGGACACCGAACAATCGACATCTTTTGTTGGTATTTGTAACACGTGCTACTCTTATTATTAATTCTATTATTATTGTATTATCATCTTACATGCAAATTCCGACAGAACCGAGCCCTGTTACTCCTATTGCTGGTAAAATTCAGCCAAACCAAGTAGCAGAAGATTATCCCATGCCTGTAAACATGCTAGTTGGTCCACCCCAGCCGAGCTCTAGTCAAGTAGAGTCTTCACCATAGCAGGACGAGCCTACTGCTGGTACTCCTCATTAACCATAATGGGTTTTTACGGGTTTACGGTTTACCACCATGGTTATAAAAAGCGCGTCAGGGGTTTCATGCACATCCACGCCAAAGATGGTCAAATTTGGTCAAAGTCAGGGTGTGTAAGAGGCTTATATGAAAAAAATTATCAAAAGATGAAGAAATTATGAACGGTTTTGATAAATAAAAAGGCTGATATTTAAAAGAGATCAGCTTCTGGTTGTACATTGCGTCTCGCTTTTTAAAAACCATGTTTGGTACTACATGGGAAATAAACAGTATATCTGACTTGGTTAAACCGTAACTGTCTAAAAAGCAGATTCAACAAATTTTCAAAAGAAGCGCCATCAAGGGCCCACACGTTGTCTCAAAGTATTTAGTACAGTTGGACGGATAAAAATCGTCACCAATGATCTGGGCCAGCCTATTGGTCCCGAGGCACCTCTATTAACCAGCTTTTTGGGCCTGACGGCCCGTGATGGAAACTTGGCTCCCCTTACTTTTCCTACTTGGAGTAAAGTGCCAGAAGAGAACAAGGAAAAAATGTGGCAGAAAGTCCTGGTATCTGAAAAATAATCAATTATAATTTGGCTCATGATTTATTTTCTTCTGTATTTAATATATATATACTGTTTACACAACAGACAAAGTTTGATGTTGACCAATGTTGTCGAAATTGGGTGCTGATGTCACTTGGAACTAAATGGAGAAATTTCAAGGCACTTCTTAAATCTACTCGTTATGATACTCACGAGACGGATGAGGAGCGGCTTGTTGACTGTGATAAACGGGTTCTTCCCGATCAGTGGTCGTTTCTTGTTTCTCACTGGAGCTCTGAACAATGGCAGGTTTGTTTCTAATCAAATTTTTATTTGGGGAATTGTAATTTGATTAATATTTATATATTTTCCTGTAATATTGCAGCATATGAGTGCCAAAAATAAGGCTAATCGTGCAAAACAAAAGTTCATTCACACCTCGGGCAAAAAAAGCTTTGCCAGAATACGTGAGGAGGAGGTACATTATACTTGTTAGTTTGTTAATATTTGATTTAATTACAAGGACCGATATTGCAACTTTAGTCAGGTTTCAAAACGTACAACTTTTACACCCTTGCACGGGCATAACACTGTTGGTCCCTGAAATGGACGGAGGTTAACTACTCTGCTAAATTCTTTTAAAGATGATCAAAATATCCCTTAATACGTTTTTTGTTTGCTGGTAATTGATGAGTGTATGAATTTAACAGGAATAATTAATCAATTGTAAAGGAGAATAGATTGACTAAAATGAATAAAACTTTGAAATGTAAGAGCAGTGATGTGTAGGAAGGGAATTGTTTGATTGAATGTGTAAAGGAATTACAGGAAAGAGAGAAAGAGACCATAATGGTATCCCCCCCGTATGTTAATATTATTATTATTATTATTATAATTATTATTATTACTACTACTATTACTATTAGTATTATTGGTTTTGATATAACTGTTGAACTTGATCCCCTTTGTTATGCTTCATACATATTATTATTATTATTATTATTATTATTATTATTATTATTATTAGCTCTTTACATAGCTATTGAACTTTGATTTCCTTTCTTTTGTTCCATACATATGTACTTAGAGCTGAGGGTCTCTCTAGAAGCCACCTCTTTATCCCTTTGGATAGAGGTACGGTGTGCCTACATCCCACCCTCCCCAGACCCTACTTATAGCTTTGCTGTCGGTGGGACTTCACTGGGTATGATTGATTGATTGATTGAGAAAGAAAGAGACCACTAACAACCCAGGGTTACACCCTCTCTCATTGCATGATGCAAGAGCCACTAATTTCTAACAAAATACATAACTTACTAACTTCAATATTCCCTTCCTATTAATACTAAGGGGCTGTTTGGCTTATGCTGAATCATTAAGTGCTGAATGAATAAGAGGTCTGAATGGTTAAGAGACTCTGAACCAGTAAGATCTGAACAAGTTAAAGTCTGTCTGGTTAGACATCTGAATAACTGTACAAAATGACTATCTTGCCCCTCTGAACTATTTTGTGCTGAATGAATGTATTTGTTTGGTTAAAACATTGAATGATAAATAGTTATAAAAAGAATTGATCATGAACTAGCGTGGAGCCCTTTCATAGTCATATTTTACAGTAGCATTCCAAATATGTTTATGGACGAAAGTGGTCTAGTTGAACTAATAACTTAGGAGTGTTGCAATATGGAAGTTAAATTACCGCCATATTATTTTGTAGCTCGTTAAAAAACAAATGCCCGTGAAACCTACCTACCCTTTCCACAACACTCGCTTAAAACCTGAACAATCGAAAGACCGGAAAAGGACACGAGCAACCATAACACAAGTTCCAATGCAAACCACACGATTTAAGCATCCACGCAAACCATATTTCATACTTAAAATGCAAATGCACAAAGATTGATACGAACAAAGTAACTACAATATCCATATTCCCATTAAACCAAAGTTACATGATAATCAAGATACACGTATTAAAAACATGATAACCAAATTTCAGCCCCCAAAAATGCCCTCGGTATAAAATAAACTCGAGCTGCCCCAAAAGGGAAGATGAGCCACTTCCACAAATTCGGTTAAACCACCCTATAGTTTTCTCCACGTCATCATGCACAAGTGTTTGGGAATATGAGCCGCTTCCACAAGTTCGGTTAAACCTCTTTGCATCGGGCCTTCGTTGCCTGCAATTGTCACAGTTATTTTTCTAATCAACAATAGAAAATAGAAAAAGTAACAGGAGAATAGGACCTGGGGTATCAGGTTCATGCATTTTCAAGGTGGCAACACGTTATTAGACGTTCATGAACATAAATGTAGGTTCCCGGACGGATCTTACACGGGATATCGCTATCTACGTAGGTGCGGAATCCCTGCGTAGGTAGTTACGAGCGTAGAATACGTAAAACAATCACACGCGATACAAACGAACACGTTATATATTATAACTTGAAACACGTCTATTACAGACTCTCGGCACGTTCACTGAACTCAAACAACTGACTCCTCTCTCGTAACCTAAACAATCCGTCGGCTTCAGTATATATAGACACGACAACTTCGCCCGATATGTTCAGGCGAAGTTGTCCATAACTTCGCTTGTTCAACAAGTTCGCCTAGGCGAACTTGTCGACAACTTCGCTTGTTCAACAAGTTCGCGTAAGCGAACTTGTTGACAACTTCGCTTACATACATAAACATAAACTTAAACATAATTACATTACAGACTCGATTACAAACGCTAGACTATGAACTACTGACATTTATGTACCAACAGACTCCCCCTTGGCAGTAGCTTCATGTCTTGATCTTCAAAGCTTGTGTCTTGTAATCTCTCGTCTTCTCTCTTCATCTCTTCTAGCATGCATTCCCTGTCTAACACATACAGAAACCAACTTCTGGTACTTCTTAGCTTCCTCTTTCCAAGCAGGAATGTAGAAAATCTTCTTAGCATGTAGTACCTGCAAGTCAGCTTGAGACAGATTGACTAAGTGCATAGGATCATACACTCTCATGATCTCTTGCTCATCTTCATCCTCCATGACCGCTTCAGCAGTTTCACAATCCACGTACCACCACTTCAAGTCTTTCAAGACGTTCTTGGGCATCACCTTCATCGGCACTTCTTTTAAATGACGGACTGGTTTATACTTCATAACCATCCATGGTTTGCCGTCTGCCCTCATCCCTCTATTTTTGTCTTCTACTAACTTCCCTTTCTGAGGCTTCAGAAGTTCAAACTTTTTATCTTTAATGGCCTCCTTCCAAACAATTTTCCCAATTACTCTCGCCATGTTATCATCACTTCCGTTTATCAGCCCCAGTCTTGCTAAGTCTTTCACCTCACACTCCGGTAAGGTATTCAGGGATCTTAACATCTTCTTGAAGTACTGAGTGCCGTCGTAACGTTTGATCACAAATAGTTTCAACTCTTCATCGTACAACAAGCATATGATTCTCTTCTTTGATTCTGCATATCCCTTTATATTATACGACTTTTTGAACATCGTCGGTACTGCTGGCTTCTTCGTCTTTACAAACCACTGAGCGCAGCCTTCCTTCCAGTTTGGCTGATCTTCCCACTCAGTGTTGTCAACCGCAGCAGCTTCACATATAGTCGACTGTTCAACCACAGGGATCTCATGCTCTACATTTTCTTCAACAATCTCTCCTTCTTCTATCACATTCTCAACCACAATTTCTGCACCAATCTTTTCGATCTCATCGATTGGCAGAACATCATCTTCATTTATCAACTCATCATCCTCTAACATATCGTCCATCTCTTTCAGCGCATCAATCATATCATCAACAATCTCAACATCTTCAACCACATCCACATCATCACCAACAGCAACCACATCATCACCAGCGGCAGACTCCCCCTCAGCTGTGGAAGCCCCAAGAGCTATAGTAGTTCTTGGCAACTCACCACCTGCACCTTCCGGTGCATTGGGATCATCGTCTTGATCATTTCTTCTTTTCGTCCTCAGCTCGTCGCCTCTACAGCTCATCCCCCCCTGAGATGCCAAGAACACCTTCAAGGCATCTATAACTTTCCCGTGCTCAACCAGGAGGGATGCCTGCAGTTGATTTGCTTCCACTAGGCGTTGAATAGTCTTGGACTGCTCAGCAACGATCCGCTCTAGTGAAGCTATTCGTTCCGAGTCTGAAGTGGGCGTAACAGCAGGTGGTACACTTGGTAACCCTGCAGTGGTAGCAACAACTGTCGACTCTATGAATTGTGCAACAATCTCCGACGTAGTGAGCGTTGGAGGCGGCAACGATACGATCTCCGGAGCCGAGAGTTGTGCTGTGGTGGATGGGATGCTAACAGATGCAGTAGTTGCCACCACAGGAACAACTGTAGCGCTTAAGCTTGTAGTCTGTGCTGTAGAAGGGACCAAAAACATACCAGACAAGGCAGGTGGAGCAAAACGTACCAACCGTGAAGTCTCTCCAGCTCCTACACCCATACCTGTCCTTTCCCTTCGTGAACGCTTTCTCACCAGCTGCACAGCTTCTTCTTCATCATCTTCCTCGTCGTCGTCGTCAACAGTTCTCTTTTGTTTCCCAACTGTTCTCTCATGCGTTACCATCATCCGTCTAGCCTCTTCCATCACATCATCAAAGTCAGCCTGTGGACCCGAGACTTGAATATTCTATTGAGGATCAACTCGGTCCATATCAAACATTCCTTGGCCTCCCAACATGGCATCAAGGTCAATCTCTGCAGCTGACACAGCAGCAGATACAGCAGGCGCAGCTGATACAGCCTGGGGTGGTGCCGCCTGTTGTGGTCTTGGGTCTCTGAACTCGTCCCCTGCCGCAGGCACATACTCCGGGTTTTTAAGGTACCCAAAGAGCGGAGTATGCCTGGGACGCAGCTCAGGCTTGCTTCGTGCGCTGGAAGTGCGACACTGTGCAAAGATACGTTTTGTCACACTTTCCACGTATCGAATAGGGCGTCGTTGAGGCAGCGTCGGAGCCACATGATTTAAAATCATCTGTAGGAATCGTGGATACATTATAAACCGCTCACGCGCCACAGCCCTTCGTTGCCTATCGATCTCATAAAAGATCATCTGGCTGAAAGAATATCCTTTATTATAAGTCAACGCCGTCATAGCAGACTGCATTGTCGCACCCATACCATCAGTGCCTGCCTTCCGTCCTGACATACATACGATCATGACGTGCATAAGGAAGCGCCACTGATCTAAAAGGAATCCCTTCCTCCGTTGTGTGTCCCCTAAGGGACCAGAATACCCCATCCTGAGGAACGCCCCATCACGGAATGGCGCAACAAACTCCGTTGGGTCATCCCTCGTCTCTTCACCAAACCGCAACGCCACCCGTATTTGTTCAGAAGAAAACTGAACAACTTGACCGTTTACGGTGGCTCGCATAACCGGGGGCTCAACCCGGCAATCGTACTCTACCGTCTGCCAAAAGTCTTCAATATTCGGTAGGGAAATAGGCAGGGTAGTTGTTATTGCGTGATATATCCGTGAGCGCAGGAGAAAAGTAATTATCTCCCTATAGTCCTCCACGCCATTTGCATCTGGGTCAAGTATTATGAACTGGTTATGAGCTGGGAAGAATTGTCTGTGATCATCACCGTCATCACCTGCACCTCCTGCACTTCCAATAGCAGCCATATCTGCACTAAACGAACCAAGTTAGATAAACGTTAAAGTGTTACACAAGTTCGCTTGATTACCAGGAGCGAAATTGTGATCAAACCTGTATAGGCGAAGTTAAAGGTGAGGCGAAGTTGGGAACAACTTCGCTTCATCTTTAAGTTCGTCTAATTAATTTTAAGTAAAAAGGTCTAGGCGAAGTTAAAGTTAACTTCGCCTCATCACAACATCGCCTCAGGCGAAGATAAGGGTTAGGCGAAATTAAGCATCAGGCGAAGTTGTGGATAACTTCGCCTCAGGCGAAATTAATCGTCAGGCGAAGTTGCGGATAACTTCGCCGAAACCCTAACTTCGCCTGAACTGAATAGGCGACTGTTAGCATTCCAAACATCCGGAAATCCGATGTTTCGGTAAAATTGACGATGAAGAACTCAATAACACTTGGTATTAAGGTTATGTGGACGAAAAGTTTGTCCATGAACACGTTAAACACAAGTTATAAAAGTCGGTTTTGAGTCCGACGGACCAAGATCTCGAAGCGGTCGAAATAAAGTTTGAAAAACAAGAAGAAACAGCTAACACGATGTACCGATAACACATACCGTGAAACGATAACTGAAACTGAGAACAAAGAAAGAAATCGAAATCGAAAAGATCAAGTTCGCTGATATATCGGAGCACTGAAACGATAACTGAAACTGAGAACAAAGAAAGAAATCAAACCCCTTTCAAAACCATTCTCTAGCAAGTAGTCCGATAACGTTGAATACCAGGCACGAGGTGCCTGATGTAATCCATACAGCGCCTTGCTCAACTTGTACACGTGATCAGGAAAGTCTGGGTTAGGAAAACCGGAGGTTGCTCAACATATACAACCTCATCAACTTTCCCATTGAGGAACGCACTCTTCACGTCCAACTGAAACACTTTCATCTTCTTAAAAGCAGCAAACGCCAAAAACAATCTTATCGCTTCCAACCTGGCCACCGGAGCGAACACTTCATTATAATCTATCCCCTCTTGCTGATTAAAACCTTTAACGACCAGCCTCGCCTTGTTTCTTATAATAATCCCCTTTTCATCTCTCTTGCACTTAAACACCCATTTTGTGCCTATCGCATGCACATTCTTCTTGTTTTTCAAACTTTATTTCGACCGCTTCGAGATCTTGGTCCGTCGGACTCAAAACCGACTTTTATAACTTGTGTTTAACGTGTTCATGGACAAACTTTTCGTCCACATAACCTTAATACCAAGTGTTATTGAGTTATTCATCGTCAATTTTACCGAAACATCGGATTTTCGGATGTTTGGAATGCTAACAGTCGCCTATTCAGTTCAGGCGAAGTTAGGGTTTCGGCGAAGTTATCCGCAACTTCGCCTGACGATTAATTTCGCCTGAGGCGAAGTTATCCACAACTTCGCCTGATGCTTAATTTCGCCTAACCCTTATCTTCGCCTGAGGCGATGTTGTGATGAGGCGAAGTTAACTTTAACTTCGCCTAGACCTTTTTACTTAAAATTAATTAGACGAACTTAAAGATGAAGCGAAGTTGTTCCCAACTTCGCCTCACCTTTAACTTCGCCTATACAGGTTTGATCACAATTTCGCTCCTGGTAATCAAGCGAACTTGTGTAACACTTTAACGTTTATCTAACTTGGTTCGTTTAGTGCAGATATGACTGCTGTTGGAAGTGCAGGAGGTGCAGGTGATGACGGTGATGATCACAGACAATTCTTCCCAGCTCATAACCAGTTCATAATACTTGACCCAGATGCAAATGGCGTGGAGGACTATAGGGAGATAATTACTTTTCTCCTGCGCTCACGGATATATCACGCAATAACAACTACCCTGCCTATTTCCCTACCGAATATTGAAGACTTTTGGCAGACGGTAGAGTACGATTGCCGGGTTGAGCCCCCGGTTATGCGAGCCACCGTAAACGGTCAAGTTGTTCAGTTTTCTTCTGAACAAATACGGGTGGCGTTGCGGTTTGGTGAAGAGACGAGGGATGACCCAACGGAGTTTGTTGCGCCATTCCGTGATGGGGCGTTCCTCAGGATGGGGTATTCTGGTCCCTTAGGGGACACACAACGGAGGAAGGGATTCCTTTTAGATCAGTGGCGCTTCCTTATGCACGTCATGATCGTATTTATGTCAGGACGGAAGGCAGGCACTGATGGTATGGGTGCGACAATGCAGTCTGCTATGACGGCGTTGACTTATAATAAAGGATATTCTTTCAGCCAGATGATCTTTTACGAGATCGATAGGCAACGAAGGGCTGTGGCGCGTGAGCGGTTTATAATGTATCCACGATTCCTACAGATGATTTTAAATCATGTGGCTCCGACGCTGCCTCAACGACGCCCTATTCGATACGTGGAAAGTGTGACAAAACGTATCTTTGCACAGTGTCGCACTTCCAGCGCACGAAGCAAGCCTGAGCTGCGTCCCAGGCATACTCCGCTCTTTAGGTACCTTATAAACCCGGAGTATGTGCCTGCGGCAGGGGACGAGTTCAGAGACCCAAGACCACAACAGGCGGCACCACCCCAGGCTGTATCAGCCGCGCCTGCTGTATCTGCTGCTGTGTCAGCTGCAGAGATTGACCTTGATGCCATGTTGGGAGGCCAAGGAATGTTTGATATGGACCGAGTTGATCCTCAAGAGAATATTCAAGTCTCGGGTCCAAAGGCTGACTTTGATGATGTGATGGAAGAGGCTAGACGGATGATGGTAACGCATGAGAGAACAGTTGGGAAACAAAAGAGAACTGTTGACGACGACGACGAGGAAGATGATGAAGAAGAAGCTGTGCAGCTGGTGAGAAAGCGTTCACGAAGGGAAATGACAGGTATGGGTGTAGGAGCTGGAGAGACTTCACGGTTGGTACGTTTTGCTCCACCTGCCTTGTCTGGTATGTTTTTGGTCCCTTCTACAGCACAGACTACAAGCTTAAGCGCTACAGTTGTTCCTGTGGTGGCAACTACTGCATCTGTTAGCATCCCATCCACCACAGCACAACTCTCGGCTCCGGAGATCGTATCGTTGCCGCCTCCAACGCTCACTACGTCGGAGGTTGTTGCACAATTCATAGAGTCGACAGTTGTTGCTACCACTGCAGGGTTACCAAGTGTACCACCTGCGGTTACGCCCACTTCAGACTCGGAACGAATAGCTTCACTAGAGCGGATCGTTGCTGAGCAGTCCAAGACTATTCAACGCCTAGTGGAAGCAAATCAACTGCAGGCATCCCTCCTGGTTGAGCACGGGAAAGTTATAGATGCCTTGAAGGTGTTCTTGGCATCTCAGGGGGAGATGAGCTGTAGAGGCGACGAGCTGAGGATGAAAAGAAGAAATGATCAAGACGATGATCCCAATGCACCGGAAGGTGCAGGTGGTGAGTTGCCAAGAACTACTATAGCTCTTGGGGCTTCCACAGCTGAGGGGGAGTCTGCCGCTGGTGATGATGTGGTTGCTGTTGGTGATGATGTGGATGTGGTTGAAGATGTTGAGATTGTTGATGATATGATTGATGCGCTGAAAGAGATAGACGATATGTTAGAGGATGATGAGTTGATAAATGAAGATGATGTTCTGCCAATCGATGAGATCGAAAAGATTGGTGCAGAAATTGTGGTTGAGAATGTGATAGAGTAATTGGGAAAATTGTTTGGAAGGAGGCCATTAAAGATAAAAAGTTTGAACTTCTGAAGCCTCAGAAAGGGAAGTTAGTATAAGACAAAGATAGAGGGATGAGGGCAGACGGCAAACCATGGATGGTTATGAAGTATAAACCTGTCCGTCATTTAAAAGAAGTGCCGATGAAGGTGATGCCCAAGAACGTCTTGAAAGACTTGAAGTGGTGGTACGTGGATTGTGAAACTGCTGAAGCGGTCATGGAGGATGAAGATGAGCAAGAGATCATGAGAGTGTATGATCCTATGCACTTAGTCAATCTGTCTCAAGCTGACTTGCAGGTACTACATGCTAAGAAGATTTTCTACATTCCTGCTTGGAAAGAGGAAGCTAAGAAGTACCAGAAGTTGGTTTCTGTATGTGTTAGACAGGGAATGCATGCTAGAAGAGATGAAGAGAGAAGACGAGAGATTACAAGACACAAGCTTTGAAGATCAAGACATGAAGCTACTGCCAAGGGGGAGTCTGTTGGTACATAAATGTCAGTAGTTCATAGTCTAGCGTTTGTAATCGAGTCTGTAATGTAATTATGTTTAAGTTTATGTTTATGTATGTAAGCGAAGTTGTCAACAAGTTCGCTTAGGCGAACTTGTTGAACAAGCGAAGTTGTCGACAAGTTCGCCTAGGCGAACTTGTTGAACAAGCGAAGTTATGGACAACTTCGCCTGAACATATCGGGCGAAGTTGTCGTGTCTATATATACCGTAGCCGACGGATTGTTTAGGTAACGAGAGAGGAGTCTGTTGTTGAGTTCAGTGAACGTGTCGAGAGTCTGTAATAGACGTGTTTCAAGTTATAATATATAACGTGTTCGTTTGTATTGCGTGTGATTGTTTTACGTATTCTACCCTCGTAACTACCTACGCAGGGATTCCGCACCTACGTAGATAGCGATATCCCGTGTTAGATCCGTCCGGGAACCTACAATTGGTATCAGAGCTTTGGCTCGATTGTGTGGTTCGGGATTTCACGCGGGTGTAGAAAACGTCTCGTTTGACCTATTCGCGGGACGCATTTTCGTTGATATTGTGTTATACTCACCTTATACAGTCATATTCAAGCCGTCACACCGACCGGAAACTGCTAAATCGTCGAAAACAGATCTGAATATTTTCAGTGTTCTTCGGGCGAAGTTGTTGTTCTTCAGGCGAAGTTGCCGACGCTGGAAGTAGGGTTTCGGCGAAGATATAAGGTTGAGCGAAGTTAACCACAACTTCGCCTACCTCATAAGTTCGCCTAAGCGAAGTTAACCTCAACTTCGCTTACCTCCTAAGTTCGCTTACCTTAAGCGAAGTTATTCTCAACTTCGCCAAGTCACGCGAATTTAAGGATTTTCCAGCGAAGTTAACACTTAAGCGAAGTTATCCTTAACTTCGCCTATAGTACTGTTTGGAAGAATTTTTGTTTTTTTTTTCGGGTTTTTCTTGTTTTCGAGAAGATGTCGCCGATTAACATCTCAGAGTTAGTCAAAATGGAAGTTGAAGCGGGGTCGGCTACTAAGGCCCCAAGGTTGATGAAAGGAACCGACTTTGTGGCGTGGAAGGATAGGTTCATTCAGTATATTAAATACCAGGATGCAAAGATGTGGGTGTGCATCCAGGATGGATATATTCCACCGACAATGGAATACGAAGGTCGGGATGTGGTAAAGAAGTACAGCAAGATGGAGGAAGAAGAGAAAAAGATGTATGAGGCCGAGAGCAAGGCCCATGCTGCAATTACTATGGCTCTTCCTCAAGACATTCTCCATACATTCAGGAAGTACACTTCTGCACGAGAGCTTTGGGATGCTCTTGAGAATAGATTCGAAGGGAACGTGGGTATTCGTGCCTCGAAGATTAAGCTGTTAAAGACTCAGTTCTCTGTCTTCAAGTATTTGAAGAACGAATCGCTCGATGATATTATCACCCGATATTATCATCTAATGACAGAGCTGAACAACTATTCTATTGCTTACAGAGAGGAGGAAATAGTTGAGAAGCTTCTCGATGCTCTCCCACCGAAGTGGGAAATGTACACTGTTCTAATGAGGGAAGACAAAGACTTTCCTGATTATGACTTGGAGACAGCAGTAAACAAGCTCAGAACCTTTGAGCTTAATATGTTTCGTAAAGAGACACCAACGGATCAGGTTCAAGACCCTGGTATGTATGGTGCCAAAGTTAACTCAGGCTCAAGTTCGAAGTCTGAATCTGCTGCTTACTACTCTAAAGGAGAGTCAGGTTCTAACTCTTCTCATGAAGGAAATGTGTCAGTAAACATGAATGGTGATGTTTGCTTTGTTGCTGGAGGATCAAGTGCTTCGAAACCTCAAGCATCCAAGAGTAGTTTCTCTCCCAGTGCTTCAAGCAATAACTACTCTAAGATGCCAATGAGTGTTAAATCTGCTGAAGAGCAGTTTGCACTCTATGCATCTTTTATTGCTTCTTACGAGAACTACATACAAGGGAAGATTGTGGACCCTGCTGCTTTGGAAGAAGACTATGACCAGATCGATCCTGATGATCTGGAGGAGATGGATCTGCAGTGGCAGATGGCGATGATAGTCAGAAGAGTGAAGCGTTTCATGAAGACTGGCAGAAAGTTCGTAGGTGGAAAGCCAGGATTTGATAAGTCAAGGGTGAGGTGTTACAATTGTCAACAAAATGAACACTTTGCAAAGGAGTGCACTAATGCACGTGTAGAACGTAGTCAGGGGAGGACTACACAGCAAAGTGGAAATAACAATGGGAATAATGCCATGATGTCTGATGCTGGTGAATACAACTGGAACATGTTCTCTGGAGAACTCTTTGAGCAGGCACACATGGCGAAGGTTGCAGCTGAAGAATGTATGAAAGCTGCTGAAAATGAAAAAGCTTTCATGGCTGATGACCAGAACTCCGAGGTATGTACTAAACCTATCTGTACTAAATGTGAGAACTTGTCTGAACAGCTTGCTACAATTACTGATCAGTATGTTAAGTTGGATGCCGAACTTAAAACCTTGAAAGAAGATCATCACTTCACAAAGACAAGAGAAAATAATTATAAAATAAAAATTAAAGCTTGTGAAAAAGACGTTAAAAGTTTAAAAACAAAATTAGCTGAAAAAATTGATGTGATCGATCTAAGCTACGAGGTTTTAGAAGAGAAAACCAAGTTAATCGCTGATAAAGAAAAACAGATTGCTGATCATCAGGTAAAAGTGGTGGAACTAAATAGGAAACTGGAGCAATTCCGGAATTCCTCTGCTATTCTTGATCACCTTGTTAGTGATCAAGGTTCCTCACCTAAGAAGGGAGGAATTGGTTACCATGAGGTTCCACCACCTTATAACCATAATTATACTTTCAATCCTAGTGTTCATGAATCTGTTAATTTTGTAGCTGATCAGACAGGTCCTGCTAAGGAAACTGGTAAAGTACCGAAAGTTAGTAAAGGCGAAACAAGTTCGCCTGTCTCAAAAGTTAAAATTTCTATTTCAAGTCCAGTCTCATCTGATTCGGATAAGTCATCCGAGTCGGGTAAGACAAAAGAGAAGGAAGTGTTACCCATTAGTGGAGAAAAAGTTAAATCAACTAAAAGGAGTACTCCACTCAACCCATATGTCCCACCTTATGTGAGACGTACGGTTGGTAATACTGCCTCCACATCTAAAACATCTGCTGAAAAGAAAGCTGAACATAGGTGTTGTTTTAGATGTAAACAAACAGGGCACCTTGTTGCTGATTGCCCTCTGAAGCAGCGTTTCAGAGAGGTGAGGCCCTCGAAAACTGAGACTAAGGTTTTTGGTAATCGTTTAAATGTTAAAAAAGAAAACCATTCAAATTTGAGAGATAATACAGGTTTTCAAAGAAACACATCTCGTTTTTACACTACTAATAACCAAACCAAATGCTATAATTCTTTTGATTCTCTTAATGTTCGTCGGTTTGGTTGGACTCACTATCAGTCTCCAAGGAGGTATCCTGTTAGGACTCGTGGAAATTTTTCTAATGCTAATTTTGGTCAGCCAAGGTGTGTGAGTTCTGTTAAGAAGGTTAATCGACCCAAGACCAAGAGGTCTTGGGTCCCCAAATTTTAATAATCTCTTTTGTTTGTGCAGGAACAGTTGAACAGGGCGTCTAATAATCTTTGGGTTGTGGACAGCGGCTGTTCCCGGCACATGACTGGTAACAAGGATTTGTTACAAGATTTAAAACCTGTTCAAGGAGCAAGAGTCAGTTTTGCCGGTGAGAGTGGAGGCAAAATAACAGGAAGGGGTACGGTAACTAACGGGAAGATGACGTTAGAAAATGTGAACTTTGTTGAAGAACTGAAGCACAATCTGCTGAGTGTGTCGCAGATTTGTGATAAAGATTATACCGTACACTTCACGAAGACTGATGCGATTGTGTTGAAGCCTGGTTTTCAAATACCAGAGGAGTGGATAGTAATGAAGGCTCCACGTGATCGAAATACGTATATGATGGATTTAAGTTCAACTGAAATGTCAACGGAAGAATCGTGCCTTTTGACGAAAGCAAGCGAATCGGAATCTGAACTGTGGCACAGGAGAATGGGGCACATTCATCTTCGGAAGATGAACCATATTGTCAGACATGGGCTTGTGTTGGGTGTTCCCTTAAAAAGTTTCAATTTTGAAGACAAATGTCTTGCATGCAAAAAGGTAAAGCAACACAAGAAGTCCCATCTCACCAAGAAAGTAAATTCAATTGCCAGTACACTAGAGCTGCTTCACATGGATCTCTTCGGTCCTGTGAATGTAAGAAGTCTAGGTGGTACAACTTATTGCTTGGTGATCACTGATGACTACTCACGATACTCGTGGGTATACTTCTTGAAATCAAAGGACGAAACGGCTCAAATGGTGAAGAATCTGATTACCAAAGTTGAGAACATTATGGATAAACGAGTGAAGTTCATCAGAAGTGACAATGGTTTCGAGTTTAAAAATTTTGAAATGGAGATCTTCTGTCTGTCAAGAGGGATTGAACACCAATTCAGCGCTCCGTATACTCCGCAACAGAATGGAGTGGCTGAAAGGAAGAATAGAACTTTAATTGAAGGAGCCAGAACTATGCTGGCTGATTCGAAGCTTCCGGTGGTGTTCTGGGCTGAAGCTGTTTCTACAGCTTGCTATGTACTGAATAGAGTTTTAACGGTAAAGACTTAATAAAACATGCTACGAGCTTATGCATGGGAGAAAGCCCAATTTGTGTGGACTTGAAGCTTTCGGGTCCCCGTGTTCAATTTTAAAGGCACATTCAAAGTTTGGTGAAGCAGCCGATGAAGGAATCTTAGTCGGCTATGAAGTTGGGACTCCCAACAGGCGTGTCTTTAATACAACGAACGGCAAGGTTGAGGTGGTATGTAACACCGACATTACGAGTTACAGATCGCCAAGACCGAGCATCGGACCTCCTGGGATTTTCGACTATGATAGGCTTTTCAAGTCTTTTAACATACCTGATTTGTTTTGTACAGAGGAAGAAGAACGTGTTGCTACGAAGATGATTCTAGATGAGGAGGAAAATTTGGCACATAGACAGCTATTTGATGATTGTCAACCTTCCTCATCAAATTCTATCGGTTCCCCTGCTGTCTCTCCTGAAGAAGAGTTTATCAATCCATTTCACTCTCAGCCAGAAACAACCATTGATGAGCTCTCTTCTAATTTAGAAGATAATTTGCATGTCGGTGCTGTTCCGACCACGAGAATTCACAAAGAACACCCTTTGGAGAATGTTATAGGTGATGTGTCCTCCGGTGTACAAACCAGAAGTAGCTTGAATGAGCACACCTGTGTTTATACAAGCATTAAGGAAACGGGTATAATGAACGAATGTTTGTACTCATGCTTTATTAGCCAGATTGAACCGAAAAATTATCAAATGGCTCTTAAGGACAGCTCGTGGGTCGAGGCCATGCAAGAAGAGTTAGCTCAATTTAAGAAGATGGAAGTTTGGACTTTGGTTGAAAAACCAAGGAATGTGCATGCGATAGGTACAAAATGGGTGTTTAAGTGCAAGAGAGATGAAAAGGGGATTATTATAAGAAACAAGGCGAGGCTGGTCGTTAAAGATTTTAATCAGCAAGAGGGGATAGATTATAATGAAGTGTTCGCTCCGGTGGCCAGGTTGGAAGCGATAAGATTGTTTTTGGCGTTTGCTGCTTTTAAGAAGATGAAAGTGTTTCAGTTGGACGTGAAGAGTGCGTTCCTCAATGGGAAAGTTGATGAGGTTGTGTATGTTGAGCAACCTCCGGGTTTTCCTGACCCAGACTTTCCTGATCACGTGTACAAGTTGAGCAAGGCGCTGTATGGATTACATCAGGCACCTCGTGCCTGGTATTCAACGTTATCGGACTACTTGCTAGAGAATGGTTTTGAAAGGGGTTTGATTGACAGCACACTGTTTGTGAAGAGAGATGGAAGTGACTTCCTGCTAGTTCAAGTCTACGTGGATGACATCATATTTGCTGCATCAAGAGTCTCCATGTGTCAGGAATTTGAGGCCGTCATGAAGAAAATATTTGAGATGAGTGCTATGGGTGAACTAACGTTCTTTTTAGGATTGCAGGTTGATCAAAAGAAGGATGGGATGTTCATTCATCAAACAAAATATGTTCATGATGTCCTCAAGCGCTTCAAGATGGAGGACTGTTCTCCATTTGACACTCCAATTTGCGTCAACCACAAGTTGGGAGCTGAAATAGACGGTGACGCAGATGTGGACCCAACTCAGTATCGGGCTATAATAGGTTCTTTGATGTATTTGACTGCTTCTAGGCCTGATATAATGTTTGCTGTTTGTCTTTGTGCTCGTTTTCAGGCAAACCCAAAGGAATCTCACATGAAGGGTGTGAAGAGGATTTTGCGGTATCTCAAAGGCAAGCCGAAGCTAGGGTTGTGGTACCCGAAGGGAGGAGACGTGGAACTGGTTGCTTATACAGATTCTGATTATGGAGGGTGCAATCAGAGTCGGAAGTCGACAACAGGAGGATGTCAGTTTCTCGGTGGAAGATTAGTTTCCTGGCAGTGCAAGAAACAGACATCAGTCGCAATCTCAACGTGCGAAGCTGAATATATGGCAGCATCCAACTGCTGCTCTCAGGTTTTGTGGATTCAGCAACAATTGCGCGACTATGGTCTGAATTTCTTACTCACTCCTATTTTTATTGATAACACTGCTGTCATCTTAGTAATTAACAACCCCGTGAAACATAGTAAAACTAAACATATTGACATTCGTCATCATTTCATACGGGATTGTGCTGAGAAGAAACTGATTAAGGTCGAAAAGGTCGATACGCTAGAAAATTTCGCTGATTTATTTACAAAAGCGTTTGATAAATCCAGATTTCAAAACCTAATTGAGCTGAACGGGATGATCAATCCCGAGTAACCATGTTTTTTTTTGTGTTTATTTAAAAAAAAAAAAAAAAAAAACGTCACTATTGCTTAAAATTAGTCGGTTACCTCAGTTTGATGGACATATCCTCGGATATGTTTTGGTCCTCGTTTCTACTTGTAGAGAATGAGGGTCGCCATTAACCAGATGACTGAAAGTGACCGGGGCGGTTATGATGTGTTTTCTTTCTGTCGCTGAAAATTAGTCGTTCATACTTAGTTAGAAGGACACATACTTGTATGTGGTCGGTCCAGTTGATCCATTGTATCTTCAGGATTGCCGTTTACCTGAAGACTTTGACGTGATCGGGGCGATTGAAGTCAAAATTTTTTTTGGGGAAATGAAATTACTTTTCAAGTCTACTACTTCGTATGAAGTACCTTTGCCATGTTCACAGAAAATTGATCCAACCTTGGAAAATGATATATATATACTGATTGTGTGTGCTTAACTAGTGAAGTTATTAGGCTTAAAAGGCCTTAGAACAGTCATTGTATGTCATGGTAACTTTTTATGGGGCGTAAAAGTAGATGTGATACTAACCTAATCTACTCAATTTTACGTGAAAACTACTTAAGAGTTTTGTATGTCTTCATACATATCTTTCCGAATGATAGGCAGAAAAGCGTTTACCCAGTCATACACGAGCCCGTAAGTGTTCTGATTCCCGTGAAGAAAGCGTTTCAAGACACTGCAGTGATCCAGATTCGGGACTTGCAGTTGTTTATTACTCCGAAGTCTACAAGTATGTTTGTTGAAAAAAAAAAAAAATTATTACTGTAACCTTCGAGAGTTCAAGATATCGAGACTTCTCAATCATGGAGTAAGAAAGAGTACGGGAAGCAGACAAAGAATACTTACAAGTTAATCAGACACTATGGGTCGAAGTCAATTCGGGGTGACTTGGGGAAAGCCAAATACGCTTTGAGAATAGATAAGAGGCATCTTAACCTCTGAGTTGTTGCCCACTTATTTTTTGAGATTAATTGAACTTAACTCGTATCACAGAAACAATGAAAACCATTTTAAGTTATTTACATGTGTACAACCTGTTTCTCTATGTCATAATACAGCTAAACACGGATCTATGTGACAGTCACGGAGTTAGTATGATTCCTGTTAGGATCTTTTCTAAAACATGGTGGTCCCTGACTAGACTGAAATTTGATCCCTTATTCGTTAAATTTTTATAAGTTTTTCTTAGTTTTGTAGTTGTATTAATTTTTAACTGTTTACTTAGAATTGATCATGTCGTTTATTTCTTAAAGGGAAGTTTTAAAGAGCTAATTCAAATTGTTCAAAATTATAAGGTTTGGTTATGAAAATATAGGCGAAGTTGTTGAATCAGGCGAACTTGTGGATAACTTCACCTAAGCGAAGTTATCCGTAACTTCGCCTGACCACCTCTGACCCTATATAAGGATTAAAAACAGTAAAATTTTCATTATTTACAATATACAGCGAACTTGTGCTCTGATATCAATTGTAGGTTCCCGGACGGATCTTACACGGGATATCGCTATCTACGTAGGTGCGGAATCCCTGCGTAGGTAGTTACGAGCGTAGAATACGTAAAACAATCACACGCGATACAAACGAACACGTTATATATTATAACTTGAAACACGTCTATTACAGACTCTCGGCACGTTCACTGAAC
The DNA here is from genome assembly GCF_021521415.1 of Bidens hawaiensis. Lineage (NCBI taxonomy): Eukaryota > Viridiplantae > Streptophyta > Magnoliopsida > Asterales > Asteraceae > Bidens > Bidens hawaiensis. Next base: position 105,132 of record NW_027505338.1, on the reverse strand, counting down.
TCAAACAACTGACTCATCTCTCGTAACCTAAACAATCCGTCGGCTACAGTATATATAGACACGACAACTTCGCCCGATATGTTCAGGCGAAGTTGTCCATAACTTCGCTTGTTCAACAAGTTCGCCTAGGCGAACTTGTCGACAACTTCGCTTGTTCAACAAGTTCGCCTAAGCGAACTTGTTGACAACTTCGCTTACATACATAAACATAAACTTAAACATAATTACATTACAGACTCGATTACAAACGCTAGACTATGAACTACTGACATTTATGTACCAACAATAAATGAACGAGCACGACCTTACTGAACTGAATAATGAAGCCTTAATCGTGCCCGTTCATGATCGTTCGGTAAGCTTTAACTAGTCTAACAAACGTTTCACGAACACATAACGGCACGAAATTTTCGTGCCCGTGTTGCCCGCAAAGGAATGAACTTGTTCATGTTCGTGAAACCCTTTTAAGTCCTTATTTAAAACAAATTACATATTAGAAAAACCGTGAAACCAACAGGAACCAAATCGTTATGAACGGTTTGGTTTCGGCTTTTGATAACCAAAAACCATTACTAACGGCTTGGCTACGGTTTGACCTTAAAACTGGACTGCAAACACCCTATCTAGAATTCATTATCGACATCTTGCAATATGTGTGTTTGAACAATCCATCTTTATTTCACCATTGAAGCTCTAATCTCTAGAATTGAGCCCTAATCTTAACAATAATGACCAATACTATCAATCTAATAACTACCATGTAAAAAAAATATAACCACACAAACACCTTAGCAGATGGGAGAACAAAGAATGAACCAAACGGTTCATGAATTTCGGTAATAAAATTCGCATTCATTGATATTGGAGAAAAAAGATTACCTGGTTGAGGGTTGGGAGGGATCGCAGATGAGATAGGAACGTCGATTGGGAAGAAACAACACTGTCGATTGGGGGAGATCCAGATGAGAAAGTACGTTGCATTATTTAGGGGTTATTTTGGTCCAATTTCTCATTCAGACTTCATTTTTAGCTGACCGATTCAGAGCTTCAAAAATCCATTCAGATGTAGTTCTTGAAGGAGCCAAACACTCATGCGTCTGAGCGATTCAGATGTTGGCATCTGAATAATCCCATTCAGTGGTAAACAAACAGGACCTAACATGTGACCTTTGCCACTTTGCAATTTACCCCTCCTCGAATAAATAATTAACTCCTTTGGACCCTCATGATTCTTATCACTGCCCTCCCCTTCAAGGACAGTCTTGTCCCCAAGACTGAATTCAGGGAATTGTAGTTTAATCCAATCTGCATCCTCCCATGAAGCCTCATCCACTAGTTGACCCTTCCAATGTACCAACCATTGTTCCAGAGAATCCGAGCCCTCCCGATTGACAAGAGTAGCCAAAACAGTGTGAGGTAAAGGATGCGGAGAGTCAGTCATATACAATTCTGGAGGTAACCCCGTCTCACTAAGACCCGAAATAGCTTTCTTTAAAAGAGACACATGAAAAACCGGATATATTTTGGAAGTAGCAGGGAGGAGCAATTTGTAAGCCACTGGCCCAATTTTCTCCAATATTTGAAAAGGCCCAAAGAATTTAGCTGCCAGTTTTGGTGAATTCGACTAGCAACGGCTAATTGGCGGTAGGGTTTCAATTTAACATACACCCGTTCACCCGCCGAAAATTGCACGTCTCGTCTTTTCTTGTCTGCATGTAACTTCATTGCACCCTTTGCAGTAGATAATTGATTTTTGAGTTGTTTTAGAGCCTCATCACGGTCTTGAAGGTCTCTGGCAATAGAATCCACCCGGATTTCGCCTGGAATAAATTGAAACACCGAAGGAGGACGCCGATCATAAACAGTTTCAAATGGAGTAACACCCATAGAAGCATGAAAGGTGTAATTGTACCAAAATTCTGCCCAAGGTAACCAAACAAACCAAGTTTTGGGCTGATCAACTGCGAAACAACGTAGATAGGATTCCAAACATCGATTGATTACTTCAGTTTGACCGTCGGATTCCAGGTGGTAGGCAGAACTCATGTGCAATTTAGTACCCATGGAACGGAAAATTTCTTGCCAAAACTTGCTCAAAAACAATTGGTGACGAATAACCTCTTTAACAAAAACCTCAGCCACTGTTTTAGCGGTGTAAGGGTGTTTTAATAGAATAAAGTGAGCATACTTCGAAAGACGATCCACCACCACAAGAACCACCGTGAACCCCTTGGAAGGTGGCAATCCAACGATAAAATCCATAGACAGGTCTTCCCAAACAGTGTCTAGGATGGCTAAAGGCTTTAAACGACCACCAGTGTCTAGGATGGCTAAAGGCTGTAAAAGACCACCAGGCAACAAAGAGCTAGCCTTACAGCGCTGACAAATATCACATTCTCGGATAAACTCTTTAACTGTAGATGTCATACCCACCCAATACACATTAGCCGCTAAACGCCGATAAGTTCTATAAAACCCCGAATGTCCTCCCGCAGTGGTAACATGGAGCTTGTGTAACAGAGCAAGAATAAATCTAGAATGATGAGAAATAACCAAACGGTCTTGATAAAACAAAACATTATTCTTGAGTGAATACCTAGGGTACTTAGCCAGTGTTGTTTCAAATTTAGCAATTAAGATTTGAATTTCAGAATCTTGTTTGGCCTCCTCTATAAGCAAAGCACCGTGCAGCCATATAGGACCAGAAACTGCTTGTAAAAACTGACCAGAATCAGCACGACAGGATAATGCATCCGCTGCACGGTTTTCCCGACCGGGTTTGTATTGAATGTTGAAATCGTAACCCAAGAGTTCAACCACCCAATTCTGTTGATCATAAGAAGAAACACGCCGCTGCAATAAGAATTTCAGACTCTTCTGATCCGTACACACAGTGAACTTGGAACTCAACAAATAAGGACGCCAATGTTGGACCGCTAAAACTAAAGCCATTAATTCCCGCTCATATGCTGATTTTGACAAATTTCGATCACTTAAAGCTTTACTAAAATAAGCAATAGGTTTCTTGTGTTGCATTAGAACCGCACCAATACCACATCCCGAGGCGTCACATTCTACAACGAAAGGAATAGAGAAATCAGGCAAAGACAAGACCGGAGCTGAAATTAAGGCCTGTTTAAGTTGTTCGAAGGCAGCCTGAGCCACCGGGGTCCAACCAAACGCATTTTTTGTCAAATCAGTTAACGGGCGAGCAATGCTTCCATAGTTTTTAACAAATTTACGGTAATACCCCCGTCAATCCCAAAAATCCCCGAATAGCTTTTAATGTCGTTGGAGTCGGCCAACCAACCACAGCAGCCACCTTTGCCGGATCCATAGAAACCCCTTGACCATTGATTACATGACCCAAGTAATCAATTGACCGTTGACCCATACTACACTTGTCAGGATTGGCTTTGAAGTGATGAAGGAGTAGAATGTCAAAAACTTCTTTTAAATCAGCCAAATGAGCCTCCCAAGTAGGGCTGCGAATAAGGATGTCTTCAAAGAAAATAACAACCTTGTGCCGTAGAAGAGGACGGAAAATGTTATTCATCACTGCTTGAAAGGTAGCCGGAGCATTCATAAGGCCGAACGTCATGACTAAGTACTCATAGTGCCTATCATGAGTACGAAAAACAGTCATGTCAATGCTATTAGGGCACATCCGAATCTGATTATAACTAGATTTGAGGTCCAATTTAGAAAAGAAAGTTGAACCATGTAATTCATCAATCAATTCATCGACCACCGGAATAGGATACTTATTTGGAATTGTGGCGTTGTTTAAGGCGCGATAATCAACACACATACGCCAAGAGTTATCCTTTTTACGAACCAATATAACGAGACTTGAAAACGCACTCTTACTCGGCCGAATCATCCCCATACGTAACATTTCTTGCACTTGGCGTTCAATTTCTGTTTTCTGAACATGAGGGTAACGATAAGGACGAACACAGATGGGAGCAGGACTAGACAACTGGATACAATGATCATGAGAACGGATCGGAGGAAGAGAAGGTGGGTGGAAAATCTCTTCAAACTGCTGCAATATAGACGTTAAAGTAGTTTGTTGATGACTGTTTAATATAGGTGAAACCGGAGGAGGCGAAGTGCTCATTGATGAAGTAACCATAGTCTCGTCCATAGATAACCACTGGTGCAAAGCTGATAATGATGGCTGACCCGTTTGAACCCCATGTAATTGCACTGACACGCCATGATGTTCAAACCGCATCCAAGAGTGTTGCCAGTCATGAACAACCTCACCCAAGGACTTTAACCATTCCAAACCCAAAATAAAATCTAAAGAGCCGGTATCAAAGACCAAAGCATCCACCGAAAACAAACAGGGACCAATAAGAACCGAGAGAGCAACACATCTTTCATAAACAAAAACGAAATGTCCATCACCAAGTTTGATTTTCATACCCCTGAATTTAGAAGAAGACAAACCCATAGCCGCCAAAACCAAACGACGCGAAATGAAATTATGAGAAGCCCCACTGTCAACCAACATAGAGATCGGAAAACCCATCAGAGTACCCTCCAGTTTCATAGTGGCAGAAGGTGCTTGAGCAGCAACAGTGCCAGCAAACTCTAATGCATTACAAATACCAACCTTGTAATCTGAATCGGTCTCTTGTGTAGAAGGATCCGATTGTAAAATACATTGGTCTCCAACGGAAAAGTCATCCTCATCATCTCCTAACAACAGGACACGTAACTTTCCCTCAGGGCACTTATGAGTTGGCCCATATTGCTGACCACAACGAAAGCAAAGCCCCTTTTTACGCCGGTCCTCCCACTCGGTACTGGAGAGAGAACGAATACCACGATCACGAGGGGAAGACTGACCATTATCGGTCACTGGAAAAGACGATCTAGGGTTTGCAATTGAGCGGGGAGAGTCTAATTTAGGGAAAACATGTTTGTCACTGGACCTAGAAGAAAAAACATATCTGGAATCAGATCGGCCATCACCGAAGGCCCATTTTTAAGGCCAAACGCTGGAGGCCCATTAGGGTTTAGATAACGAAATCGGCCCAAAGCCGCTAGGCCTGGACGAAGCATCAATTCGACGTCCTTTGCCAGATACATAGCGTCTAAACGAGATTGAGGACGATGAAGACGTACCCATTTCTTCACATCGTCTTTTATACCAGCCACAAAATAACCGACTGACTGCGATTCCTGTTGACGAGTAACTAGTGAAAGAAGGTACTCAAAATCATCAATATAATCATTGAATCCACCTGTTCAATCGTAGCCAGCTGCTCATACGGGTTCTGGATTTCCAATCAACTGAATCGATGAAGCAATTTCGATTGAAAATCAAGCCAAGAAATGGTAGGATGCACCTGAGTAATTATAGTAAACCAATGTTGTGCAACCCCAACCACACTTAATTGGGCCACTTGCAATCGAGCATCATCAGGTGTATGATTCAAGTCGAAATACAAATTTGCTTTCTGAATCCAACCTTGTGGATCAAACCTAGAAAATTCAGGAAGTTTTACCTTCTTAACTGCCCATGGAAGTGAAAGAGATGAATCGGTGGCGTCGGAGGGTCCGAGTTAGATCTGGAACCAGAATAGATGAAACCACTGCCTGAAGCCCCTGAAGCCGATGAATCAGACACCGGTTTCTTATCCTGCTTCGCCATCCATGTCAAAACCACCTTCCGAAATTCACTAGCCTCGGTGCGTTCCTCTTCCAATGATTGTAACGAAATCCGAACGTCAGCTACATCAGCTTGAAGTTGTTTGATTTGAGAATCCTGAGCATCTAATCGAGTGTTTGTGCGAGTTTCCATGGTGAAAGAAATTGAAATCTGACGGCAGGTCAAAGGTAGGTCGGACCAATGATGAGTGTATGAATCAAACAGGAATAATTAATCAATTGTGAAGGAGAATAGATTGACTAAAATGAATAAATCTCTGAAATGTAAGAGCAGTGATGTGTAGGAAGGGAATTGTTTGATTAATGTGTAAAGGAATTACAGGAAAGACGTACTAATTTCTAAGACTATTAGTTGTGGATGCCATTTTGCTTCCTAATTTATAGTGATATGTTAGCGCAACATCATACCACACTCCACTTCAATATCTTTCACAATTCAATGGAAATGGTCACCATTTCATCACTTCCCTTACTTTTCAAATAAAATATAATATTTATATTACAATAATTTAATATAACTAAAATTAAAACATAAATAAAAATAAAGTTATATCCATTGAGAAAATTAGCAAGAAGTAAAAAATTACTTAATTTAAAACATAAAATAAGAAAAAGAAAAAAAAAACAACTAAACATATTTGTTGGCGATTTGAGTTGGCTTCCATGGGCAGTTTTATCCCAAAAAAACACTAGTTTGACAACGATTCCAATCTATCCGCCGTGAAATTTGATGACGAGCTTCCGGCCGCTCGTTTGCTTTTGTCCCACCTGGGAGGGCGGATAGGCTCGACTTATCGTGTGAATAAAAAACGGAACGACCGAACTCGGCTCATCATCGGATGAAAAATCCGTCTTAGTTTAGAGAGATTTGTAAGTTTTTGATATGTAAAAAGGGAGAAAGAAGGGGTTTATTTATATGGTTTAGTAAGTTTTGTAATTATAACATATTTAAAAAAAAACAAAAAACAAAAAATTAACTTTTTAACGGTTATATTATGAAATAAAAAAACATTTTTTTGTCCTTTTGGAAGTGGTCAACAGTTGTAATATGAAATAAATTATTAATATTTACTTTGGAACTTCTCAAATGTAAACGGCAATTGCAGTGGTAATTTCAACTCCAAAACTCCACCGCCATCGGTGTTAATTTGAGCGGTGTGGTGCTCACCGCCGGCACCACTTGACACATCATCATTCTCACAGGCATAATGGCTTCCATACCTTGTAGCCTAACAAAATACATAACTCATTAACTTCAATATTCCCTTCCTATTAATACTAACATGTGACCTTTAGCCACTTTGCAATTTACCCCTCCTCGAATAAACAATTAACTCCTTTGGACCCTCATGATTCTTATCAGTAATAAAGGGTGTTTTTGTCATTTTTAAAAACATCTGACATAATAGTTAATCTCCCTTCATTTTAGGGACCAGCAGTGTTACGTTCGTGCATACAATCGAAGTGAATTTGTAATTCTTGAAACTTGGGGAGTAAAGTTGCAATACGGAAGTACAACAGGGGCTATCCATGTAATTAGTTCTTAATGTTTCCTAATAATACTAGAAACCAGCAGAATAATCTATGAACGGTTATTTTTAACTTTGACAGAAGGCAAAAAGGCCTGATGGAAAAGAACCCTCAAAAGCTGAACTTTTCATATTGACCCGCACACGCAAAAATGGTCAGCCTTTGAATGAAGAAACGGCTGCTGTTATTGTATGAACCTTAACGCTTATTATATTATACAAATAAGCCTTAAGAAACTGTTTAAAATTTAAATTCTATGACATTGCAGTCTCAACTTCGTGAATCAGAAACTAACAAGGAACAAACACCGGTTAACAAAAACAAGCCTGAAGATGAAGTGTTAAATCGTGTAATCGGAGTGAATAGGAGAGGCTCGGTGGGCCTACTTGGATTAAATGCTACATCTTCGCGTGCCGGGTCTGAGACTCCGACACGCGCGCAGGCTTTAAGGATGGTTAGTGAGAAGAATGCAGAGGTTGTTGAAATGAAGGAGAAACTTGCATCAATGGAAGAAACATGCTCGCAAATGGCAGCTCAGATGTCTGACATGATGTCAATGTTGGCTAACATGCATAAGGATTCCAATAAACATAGTGAAGTAAGTTTGTAATTGTATCAAATTTGGAACCTTAATATAAAATTTTAAGGTTAATATCATAAAAATCCATTATAGTTTCTTCTTTTTCACGAAATAGTCCCTCAACTTAATTTTGTTATTTAACATATTAAAGCCCTTCAACTTGTAAAAGATACCCATAAAAGTCGGTTAGTTGTGCTTATCTTGATTGTATATAAAGCTTGTTTAGTTGTACATGGAGATTTTAAGTGTATATTTATAAGTTAACAAGTTAAAATGCCATATATAAATAATTTATTAGTATATTTTTTTCTATACCAAATGCCTCGAGTACGTGAACCCCTTGATTTGTTCCTCAACTTTGGGACATAAACTTGTCTAAATTACACATGTTTGTGAATTTCTCTTAATATTGTGACTTGTTAACTTTTAAATTGAACAAAATTCGATAAAGTGTTATGTAGCATTCTAATAAATTTAAGAGTTAAGAAGTCATTATTTTGAAAATGAAATCCTCAAAAGTTAGCCTGTTAGGACTTCAATATGCAACAATTAATTTAGTTAATATTTCATATAGTTTTTACAAGTTTAGGGTCTTACTAAAATAAAGTTCAGGGACTATTTCATAAAAAAATAAGAAATTATAAATATAGATTCGTTTGTCTTCTAATATCAGTCAGAACCTATCTCTACATCTAATCACGATGGTCCTTCAAAACAGGTGGATTTCAATTAATATTGTTATTTTTTAATCCCAAATGCTTAATATGTTGTTAATACCATCACATATTAATGAACATTGATTTGTGTTGCAGACTCGTGGAAGGAAAAAGAGAGCATAGAAAACCTGCAAGGTAAACGATTCCTATACTATTTAAGTCGAGTATCATTTGAATTTTTTGATTTTTTTTTTTATTGTGGGCAGGTGATTTCAAGGGTTCAAGCAAAGGCCGTATCTACAGGTAACATAAGTCTAAGCTGTTGTATGATATGATAAAAGATTTTCTTAATGAATTTGTTATGTAGTTGGCTAGTAGGGATATTTGACGTTGCTTAGGAATCAAAAGGATGTTTCTACCATCTTTAAACAAAAGTTTAGATTTATATGTTTACAACTTTACATGCCGCTTAAGTGTGTTTGCGTGTGAAACTTTTGGCATAATATTTATCTTTATCTTTGGAGGGAAATCTGTTTCGAGAGCGAATGTGGGCTGTTTGTGTTTTGTTTCGTACGTCTATCTCATTTGACCCATTTGCATCTGTTGCGACAAGATAACTAGAAAATGCCTCAAATGCCCTTTCGAAACCACTTTGACCTGAAACCTAGATTTCCCTTCTGATTTGTAAAACACTATCCTACCCCCTACCTCTCTATCTTACTGGTAATATGTATATAAATAAAAAGTATAACACTCATGATTTTTTCGCTTGTGACCCGAAAATCCGACTCGTTTAAAGTTTTTGATGTGATTCAGTTAATTATACATATACCCATATGTTTCATATTTTATACGTAATAGTTTTTCTTTCCTAAAGTTACTTAATAATATTAATCATTACTAATATGTATATAAATAAAAAGTATAACACATGATTTTCTTTCTTTATTCAAATATCACATAAATAACATTATTGATGCATAACCAAAGTACATTATTTTAATTTAGTTTTGTTACATTTATTTTTTACCTAAAGTTATTTATTTTTATAAGATGAAAAATATCTTCATACACCATTCAAATTTTGGTCAAACCTTCTCCCTCAAGTCACTCTCCTAATCAATTTTATCATTAAAACATTCTAAAGAATAACCTCCTTATTTTAGTATAAATAAGAACTCACTCCCACCCCTTTCATTCTTGCACCACTCTTTGACAAGTTCAACAGATTATTATTTTTTTTTCATTTATAAGGTAGGGTTATAATTATTCAAGTCTTCTTCATTTTATTTCAATTTATTTTAAATTATTGTTCATACTAGTTAATCAAATGGTCATATGACCATAACACAATCATGTCTAAGAATCCACATAATCCATACACCATGGTGTATAGGGTGGATGAGACAAAGAACACAAGGAGATGATCGATTACACGAATGGCACACTTGAAACGTTCTTACATCTTTATTTTTCTGTTTTGAATCATTATTTTTTTTTGTTCAAAGGACCCAAGAATTTTTGATGATATATGCTAATAAATGTTATATAATCATATCCAAAAAAGTCCATAATTTTATTTCATAAAATCCTTTTCGAAATCGTTAGAATATTGCTTTTAGCAATATTTCAGTTTTGACATTAGATTTATCCGTCAAAGAAAGAGGCATATCTTGTTTATAACAAACTGAAATGGTGCAACACCAAATTCTATGATATACTTCAATGAAATACGGTTCTAAACACTATTTCTACGCATTTTAATGCATTCCTATTAATTCACAATAAATATTTTAAAAACAGTGCGCAGATTCGTACCCTTTAATTTACATGGCTGTTTTGGCCTATTTAGGTCACGAATTTGCAAACCTTTCCTAAATGAAAGTTGTTCAAAACATTCTAATTTAGTAGACTGGAAAGTCTTGATTTATAATAAAATTGTTTGATATTTTAAATACCTTACTCAAAACAGAACAGTTTGCTGTCCAAAAACTGATTTTTTTGTTTCATCTTCCTTTTTGATCTTTTCCTTATTTTTATCTTAATATTTATACATTAGATTTATTATTCTTTAAACTTTCCAATCCTATTAGTTAGTCTTTAATTATTATATTTTTGGTTATTTATAGTTCGTGAGGTTCGATCGTTCATTTTCTTTAACGTGCTTTCGGTTGTCATTTCAAGTTTGGCTTTAATCTCAAAGGTGAGTTTACATATCCCCCTTTTTCATATTTTAAATTTTGGGGGTGGCATGTATACCCTATTTAAATTACTCATTTTTATTTACTTATCTATTCATAACACAATTCAATATATGTTTATGTGTGATTATTGTATGCTCTATGATAATGCTCTATGTGCTTAATTGTTTATTTTATGTTTGGTGGTTGGTATCTCATCCTCATCTATCCTCATCTAGTATGATCATACATTTACCCAAGTACTTTGATTTCGTATCAATAAGAACGGGTCCACATCTATTTTGCATTTTCATAGGAATTGTAATACTCATCATTTACATATGAATTGTGATTGATATATATATATATATATATATATATATATATATATATATATATATATATATATATATAAAACTAAAACTTATGTATTCTCACCAACATTCGTGTTAACAAACTCTATTTTCATACATGTTACAGGTACAAGTAGTTGATATTATTCAGGTTGGAAGACAATTGTTCGACCTTAGGATATTATTCAACATACAAGAATATGATGTAATTGTTATAATTATTGAATTTGTGTACGTGTTTAATGTTAATGAAATTAAATGTTCATTGTCGATTTAATTAGTGTCTTTTGAGCTACTGTCCAATCAATACGTTACGCCCTGGCATATTCCGCCACCTTTGGTAGGGGTGTGACTGATTGGTATTAGAGTCGAAAGCTATAAGATAGGTGGTTAGATATAACGACCTAGTAGCATGCTTAGGGTCCCTATAAGTGATATGCTTTTACGTGTTTGCACCCTGAATTATATTATTGATCGCAATAGCTTAAATACTATTTAATGATTTAATATTATTCCTGTACACAAAAGCACACACTTTATCCGAGGCGATGCCTCACTTTCAAAATTGTTTTCAAACTTTAGAAAAAAAATGGGAAATTCCTTAAGAAATCCCGCATTTTCACTCCCCTCTCCTTGAGGAAGATTCGTATGACGGATATGTAGTAAACTGTAAGAGTGACACACTTGTTTACCGAACACTTGACACCAAGGCTTGCGAGACTAAGGAAGTGCAATGCACATAAATGTCAATCAACCGCGAGACCCGGTTGCCTTCCTGGAGTGTTTAGTAAGGGTGTGGAACTTATTAAGCCAAAGCATTTCACACCAAACGAAACCGAATCTACTACCCTCATTGTATCAAACGTGGTCATGTGACGATCACACTCTTAAATCAATGATGAGATTTTTGTCTAAATTTTTTTATTTTGTTAAGAATGAATATTTTCTCAAATTATCAATTTATCAACACTCTAAGTTAAGGTTATTAAAATTTTATCTTGTATTCTCATGAATTTTCACAAAACTAGAAATTTCATATAGTTATACAATTTTTTTTCTTTTTCCAAAACATAATAAAATTTTCACGTGCCGTCATTGTAGCATGTCTTCTTCCCGCTTTATTAATCGTAACTGTCGCACCAGCAACTCGGGCCATAGCATGTCATCCTGCATCTCTAAGGGAATCGTGGAAGCCCTCCCAACAATCATCTCTCAACTCCAAACTGCGAATGCCCCTACATCACCCACCACTCCGAACCCAATTGCTTGCTCCATCAAACAATTCAAGAGTGCCAACCCGCCTGAATACTTCGGTATCGACGGTGCTACTATTCTCCTCAAATGATTCAAAGAAATGGAGAGCATTTTCCTCCACTGTGAATGTCCCAAGGACAAGAAAACCACTTACGCCTCTAGCGTACTCAAGAAGAATGCCCTCAATTGGTGGAACGGTGAGAAGCGCACGCTTGGCGCTGAGGTTGCCATGGGATGAGCTCAAGAAACTCATGCTCAAGAAGTTTTGCCCGAAGCATGAGCTTCAGAAGTTGGAAGAGGAGTTTTGGAATTTGAAACAAGAGAGTGGTAATGACACCATCTACAACGACCGTTTCCATGAACAGAGCCTTCTCATCCACCACATGGTCACTCCCCTTGAACATTCAATCGAAAAGTACATCTCTGGTTTGCCTATGCAAATCCGAGATTCCGTCCTAAGTCGTGACCCTCAAACCCTCCATGATGCCATCACCTTAGCCGGTACCCTCACCGAAAACCACGTTAAGGCCGGGACCTTGACGCGGAAAAATTTCAAGAAACCCAATGATAAGCCTGCATCCGAGCCCACCGAAGAACCTAAGCCCGGATATGCTAAACCCGAGTCTTCTAAGCCCGAATCCTTCAAGCACAACAACTCCCCCCAATATCGCAACAATAAAAGAAAGTCCAATTCCCAAAACTATGTCTTGGTCCTATCGCAAGCCCAACCCACCAAGAAGCCCTACACAGGACCCCACCCATTATGTGATACGTGTAACTTTCACCATTCGCCTAACCTCAAGTGTCGACAATGCACCCATTGCAATCGATTTGGTCACCTCTTTACCACATGTCGTGAACGCAACCAACTTTTGATGCAACCATTTACCTCACCTCTTACCCAACCCCAAACTTCACCCTATGCTCAACCATTTACTCAATCACCCTCAACTATTAGAGCTTGCTACAATTGTGGAGACCCAAACCATTATCGCAATGCATGCCCAAGAATCACACACATGAACCAAATTCAGTCCTACCCGACCCAAACCGCTCAATATCAAGCTTACCAAGCCCAAGTAAATCAACTTCAACCAATCCAAGCCCAACCCATCCAAGAAATTCAAGCCCAACCCTTTCACCCAATTCAAGTCAACCAAATCCCAATCAACCAACCAACCTCAAGTGACCAAGTTACTCAAGGACAAGTGTGTTATATCAACGGTTCCCAAGTCTAAGCCTAACCCTTTATGAAGACATGCTACGCAAAGTCGTTTCTTTTATATAGTTCTTCCCATTTAATCTAATGTATTGACTTCATTAAATCTTCAGTTTTGTTATGCATGAGAATTATGGTTATTTATAATGGTGTTCAATCACTCATTTATTCTCATTTTGTCGTTTAGTGCACTATTTATTATTACACAATTTATTATCATGATTTAAGTGGTCTATGACCGATTAATTACTGGGACTATGTGCACGGTGATGTGCATAATTATCTAATAGTACCGTATTTGTATCATAAACTACCTATGACCGATTTCCTACAAACGTGTTGGAAATTGGGACTATGAACATGTGTTGTACATAGTTATCTAATAGGAGTCACATGTACAAATTTTATTTCGATATTTTAATACATGGCTACCCAAACCCTCCAAACTCACCTCATCATCATGGTACTCTTACCTCATCTCATCGATTTTATAATCTTGGTTTCAAACCTTATCTATTGTTATACTCATAAGTCATGTGATTTGTTTGTTGTGTGAACCTATTTATTATTACGTGAATTTTCTCGTCATCTCAAGTATTTTCTCTACATAGTATGTGTAAGTTACTTATATAAATTCAAAATTTTTCTCTATCTGTTTATTTCATTTTGTTGTTATTACTCTCGATAGTTAACTTCAACAATTTCGTCATTTTTTTTTATTATTTTACTAGTTAATTATGTTCATCAATTTTCATTTAAATTTTAGTTCATTGCTCTTGATCAAATGATATCGATTTAGAAAAAAAAAAAGTTTTCTTTTATCTTTGTGTTCAAACCGCACAACGAGACGAACCATGTGCATCATGCGACGACCTAAATAATTATGTGTGCACACATAATTATCGAAATCCTCGCATGGAACTCATAGTGAATACAGTTGTGTGTCATAACTCAGAACCGATGGTGATTTTGGGTAACGATACAAATGTCGTTGTGATAAGAGTATGGTGGATACGCCGCCGGTACATCCTATATATAAGTGTCCTTATCATAATTTTCCATTTGTAGCGTTATTCGGGTCATTTGAAGGTCTGCGTTATATTTAAAAAAAAATATTCTTTCTTAGACTCTTACTTTTGTAACATCCTAAAATTTTCCGTTCGGTTAATAATAATAATAATAAAATATGATAGGATAAGTAGGCTTTTAGATGGGATTAATTATGGACCAAAAAGGAAAGATGGACCTTAGGTCCATGGGCTTAAGGGAGTATAAATACCCCTTAAACCCTAATCCTTTCCATTTTATCCAAATCTACACCTTATCCTACACCTTGAAAAACACACACAAACACTATCCAATATCCCGAGCCAAGATCCGAAGGTGGAAACCCGATTCAGTGGTGCTAGATCGTTGTGACAAGCTGAACCAACATCAAACTTGACCGTTTTCGTAGAACGACACGTTTAAGGTACGTTTATATTTAGAAATTGTTCATATAGGTTCGGTTTGGTTTGGGAAATCATAGATCTGTTTTAGTATGTTATAAACAAATCCAAAACAACAAACCTCACTAGAATTGGTTAAGATTCGATGGGTTAATCGATTGATAAACGGGCCGTACCTATATATGCCCAAATCGCACCCATTAAATGTGAATGCTTGGCCGATTTGATGGTTAGGGTTTGCAGGCGCTTGGATTGCAAGTTCAATGGTACCAAAATCGTGTTATTTGGTTAAGAAATGAGGGTTTAATTGCATATATGGTAACTGTTGACCATTTCGTGTTCTTGACAATTTTGACTTTGACCCTGAGTCAAAGTATGAATAAGAACAGCTGATAGTTCGTTATGGATAGTAATTCGTTACGCGTTCTTGACGAATGAGCCCTTAATTCGTGTGAATTGATAACGAATAAACCCTTGATTCATTATTCATCCATTCGTTAGATTCTAATAACGAATCAGCTAGCGAATCAGCGGATGTCAAGGTAACGAATCAGATGGTGCTCATATAACGAACTAGAACAACGAATCACGTCATATTCAGATAGCGAATCAGATTGACGAACCTGATGATGACAAGATAACGAACTAGAGTAACGAATTAGTTAACGAATCAGACTTAATTCGTTATAGCAAATGAGTTAACGAATTAGAAAATAAATTAAAATCCTAATGGAAAATGTGTTAAGACAGTTAATGAAAATAAAATTTTTTCAAGCTGGCCTGGCAGCTTAACCCCAGCCAGGGGCTCTGCCCCTTGGACCCCGCTTGGGGCTGCCTCCCCTAGAACCCCGCTGCCAGGGGCGCTGCCCCCGGACCCCCGTTCGTTGTAGGCTATTGTTATACTAGAAACGTGATATGGGTAGTGATAGTTAATCATCACGTGTAATTGTTATACAGTTAGCCGTACACACCTCTCGGAAGGAGTAACCATCAACAGTGAACGTAACCGATTTCAGGTGAGTTTCTAGCCCCATTCCTTGTTATGTTTTCGGGGCTGTGTTCATACTCGATGTGATAGTTAATACACTTACCCTAAATTGGTAAGTGTATGCCATGTATGATTATATGATATCTATATATGTCTTGAATGAGAATGATAGCTTGTCGGTACGTGAACGATCTTCGGATATTGCACGTACTGTCAGTCAGGTTAATAAAATAGATATGAATATGGTATTAATGTAAAGATGAGGGCTTGTCGGTACGCGAACGATCTTCGGATATTGCGCGTACTGTCATGTTATAAATATAGATTTGAATATTGTATGTAATGTAAAGATGATTGCTTGTCGGTACGTGAACGATCTCCGGATATTGCATGTATTGCCAAGAATAGTGATTGTCTCCTTATATGGATATTAAATAATAAATTATGTACCGAGTTCCTTCTACGGATAATATATAGAGTGTTCCTTTAATGGAAAGGATAGTGTTATTTTAATGGAAAGTATAGTGTTCCTTTAATGGAAAGTACAGTGTTCCTTTAATGGAAAGCATAGTGTTCCTTTAATGTAAAGCATAGTGTCCCTTCTATGGAAATATATAGGATGTTCATTCTATGGAAGTATATAGAGCGTCCTTCTATGGAGAATTTATACAGAGCGTCCTTCTATGGAATATATATATATAGCATGGGCAATAGCCATGGTTATTTTAATAGATATTGTGTGACGTTCCTCTTATGGATATTTATACAAGGTTAAGATATGTAGGTATGTAAGATATGTGTATGTATTGTATGTCGCCTGATTAACTAGAACTCACTCAGCGTAGCTGACTTTAAGTATGCACACTGGTGAATATGATTAAAGAGCTAGCATGAGGTTGGCACATGGCACAGATTGAGCGGCTGACATATGAAGATGAAAGTAATGGTGTTTTAAATATGATGTTTATTATCATGGTTTTAAAGAAAGGATTTAATGTTTTGTAATGAATGATTTAAGTTAACATTTCCGCGAAAGTTTTAATAAACTCTGATTTGTAGAACTGTGTTTATGAGTAAATCCAACGCTAAAGTAGGGCTACCGGGTTCGGGACCTTACAACTTTCTTTCTTTATGTTATGGTTTTTCTATAATTTTGGGACGAAATTTTCAAAAAGTTGTGAATACTGTAACATTCGTCAATTTTCAAACCCGAAAACCCGACTCGTTTAAAATTTTCGATGTGGTTCAGTTAATTATACATATACCCATATGTTACACATTTCAAACGTAATAGTTTTTTTTCCTAAAGTTATTTAATAATATTAATCATTACTAATATGTATATAAATAAAAATTATAACACTCATGATTTTTTTTCTTTATTCAAATATCACATAAATAACATTATTGATGCATAACCAAAGTATATCATTTTAACCTAGTTATGTCACATTTATTTTTGTCACATTTATTTTTACCTAAAGTTATTTATTTTTAAAAGATGAAAAATATCTTCCTACGCCATTCAAATTTTGGTCAAACCTCCTCCCCCAAATCACTCTCCTAATCAATTTTATCATTAAAATATTCTAAAGAATAACCTCCTTATTTTAGTATAAATAAGAAATCACTCCCACCCCTTTCATTCTTGCACCACTCTTTGACAAGTTCAAGAGATTATTTTTTTTTTCATTTCAAAGGTAGGGTTTTAATTATTCAAGTCTTCTTCATCTTATTTCTATTTATTTTAAATTCTTGTTCATACTAGTTAATCAAATGGTCATATGACCATAACACAATCATGTATAGGAATCCACATAATCCATACACCATGGTGTATAGGGTGGATGAGACAAAGAACACAAGGAGATGATCGATTACACGAATGTCACACTTGAAACGTTCTTACATCTTTATTTTTTTGTTATGAATCATTATTTTTTTTTTGTTCAAAGGACCCAAGGATTTTTGATGATATATGCTAATAAATGTTATATAATCATATCCAAAAAAGTCCATATTTTATTTCATAAAATCCTTTTCGAAATCGTTAGAATACTGCTTTTAGCAATATTTCAGTTTTGACATTAGATATAGCCGTCAAAGAAAGAGGCATATCTTGTTTATAACAAACTGAAATGGTTCAACACCAAATTCTATGATATATTTCAATGAAATATGGTTCTAAACACTATTTCTACGCATTTTAATTCATTCCTATTAATTCGCAATAAATATTTTAAAAACAGTGCGCAGATTCGTACCCTCTAATTTACATGACTGTTTTGGCCTA
Source organism: Bidens hawaiensis (assembly GCF_021521415.1). NCBI lineage: Eukaryota > Viridiplantae > Streptophyta > Magnoliopsida > Asterales > Asteraceae > Bidens > Bidens hawaiensis. Next base: position 86,946 of record NW_027505338.1, on the reverse strand, counting down.
TTTAGGTCATGAATCTGCAAAACGTTTCTAAATGAAAGTTGTTCAAAACATTTTAATTTAGTAGACTGGAAAGTATTGATTTATAATAATATTGTTTGATATTTTAAATACCTTAATCAAAACAGAACAGTTTGCTGTCTAAAAACTAATTTTTTTATTTTATCTTACTTTTTGATCTTTTCCTTGTTTTTATTTTAATATTTATACATTAGATTTATTACTCTTTAAAATTTCCAGTCCCATTATTAGTCTTTAATTATTATATTTTTGGTTATTTATAGTTCGTGAGGTTCGATCGTTCATTTTCTTTAACGTGCTTTCGGTTGTCATTTCAAGTTTGGATTTAATCTCAAAGGTGAGTTTACATATCCCCTTTTTCATCTTTTAAATTTTGAGGGTGGCATGTATACCCTATTTAAATTACTCATTTTTATTTACTTATCTATTCATAACACAATTCAATATATGTTTATATGTGATTATTGCACGCTCTATGATAATGCTCTATGTGCTTAATTGTTTATTTTATGTTTGGTGGTTGGTATCTCATCCTCATCTATCCTCATCTAGTATGATCATACATTTTCTCAAGTACTTTGATTTCGCATCAATAAGAACAGGTACACATCTATTTTACATTTTCATAGGAATTGTAATACTCATCATTTACATATGAATTGTGATTGATATATATATATATATATATATATATATATATATATATATATATATATATATATAACTAAAACTTATGTATTCTCACCAACATTCGTGTTAACAAACTCTATTTTCATACATGTTACAGGTACAAGTAGTTGATATTATTCAAGTTGGAACACAATAGTTCGACTTTAGGATATTATTCAACATACAAGAATATGATGTAATTGTTATAATTATTGAATTTTTGTACGTGTTTAATGTTAATGAAATTAAATATTTATTGTCGCTTTAATTAGTGTCTTTTGAGCTACTGTATAATCAATACGTTACGCCCCAACATGTTCCGCCGCCTTTGGTCAGAGTGTGACAATTATGTCCTACTGCCTCGAGTATTATTAGGGTTTGGTCCCTTTCTGCCTCAAATATTATTAGGATCTGGTCCCTTTCTGCCTTGAGTATTATCAGGGTTCAGTCCTTTTCTGCCTTGAGTATTATTTGGGCTCAGTCCCTTTCTTCTGTGCCTAGCCATCCCTTATATTCATTCATAACATACATATGTCATTCTTACATTTTATATAACATTCATATCTTTAATTATAACCTGACAGTACATGCAATATCCGAATATCGTTCACGTACCGACAAACAATCATTCATATCCTTCACATAAAACATATATAGCATACACTTATCACTTAGGATAAGCGTATTAACTAATCACATCGAGTGTGCACACAGCCCCGAAAACATAGTAAGAAAATGGGGCTAGAAACTCACCTGAACTCAGTTACGTTTACCATTAATGGTTATCCCTTTCTTTAGCTGTGCGCGACTAACTGTATGACAATTACACGTATCAATTAACTATCATTACCCTTATCGTATTTCTAGTTTATTTATAACACTCAACGAACAGGGGTCCGGGGGCAGCGCCCCTGGCAGCGGGGTTCTAGGGGTGGCAGCCCCTAGCAGGGTCCAAGGGGCAGAGCCCCTGGCTGTCTTAACACATTTTTCATTAGAATCTTAAATTATTATTTTATTTGCTAACTCATAAAGTTCGAGGGCTTCTTTGTAATTAAACCATTTTATTCTAAGTACAGGGACCTTTCTGTCATTCCTTCATAGTCTAATTCGTTATCCAGTTCTCAAATTCTAATTCGTTATTCAGTTCTTTAACGAATGGGGATTCTATAATGAATTGGTCTTTATAACGAACTGACCCTTATAACGAACTGGACCTTATAAAGAATTGGACCTTTATAACGAATGACCCTTCTGTAAAAAATGAACCTTCTGACGAATGAGGGTTCATTTGTTATATCTCCGTTAACGAATTACTTAACGAACAGCTTCTAATTCGTTATCTCTTCTTAACGAATTGACATAACGCATCATCCTAACGAATTGGAGCTCATTCGTTAACTCTCCGTAACGAATTCGTTACTCACGCGCCTAGGGTTAGGTCAGAATGTCAGGGAACATTCTCTGACATCCTTACCTCGTACGCCGCCTTTCCGGTGCCGCTGTGCCGGAAAACCGGGCGGTGGCCGGAAAAACGTATTTTACCCCATATTACACCGTTTTTCACCATTTTGCGTCTCGTTTGATCCAGATCTGAGCTAGGGTGACCCCTAAGCTCATAATTTGATCGGTTTATAACCGATTCCATCCGGATCTCGTGACTTTAACGGTTTAGGGTGTCGGCTCGTCGTTTCGCAACTAGATCTAGCGGGTTTGGATCCATACAATATCATACTATCATTACCTAGGGTCTGGATCGGTTCTTCTTCTTGGTTTTGGCTAGAGATAGAGAGAAATATGAGAGAGAGCTTAAGTGTGTGTTTTGGATGGTGTAAGGAATGGATGAGAACGAGGGATTAAAAGATAATTATGGTTTATATACTATGGATCATGGGTCTAAGCCCATAGTCTTTCTTACTAATCCAAGTCCATAACCCACTTTTATTATTATTTTACTATTATACCACTAACTCAATTAATTCCCCCGACGTAAATAATACATTAAATGTTATCCAGAAATTTCGGGATGTTACAAATTTTATTTTTTTTCTTTTTTTCCTATCTACCAAATAACGCAAAGTTATCATTCATTTCATTCCTATGTGGTAACCAAACATATCATTGGATTGGTAATAACTCATTTAATTCATTTGTCCATTCCATTATCACATTCATTCCATTTTGTCGTCCATTCCATTACCTCATATTAAACAGACCCTTAGGTAGCGTTTGGTAGGCAGGGATGAGAGAGAGAATGAAATGAGTCAGTGCGAGAGAATGAATTTAGGGGTGTTTGGAAAGTCATTGGAATGGAATCAACGATCACACAAGGAATCTCATCCATCAAATTCATTCCTACCCACCCCCTTTTTTCATTCAATTCCGCTTCCACTTTACTCTATTGATAACACCATCTGACCACCGTCGCCGCCACCTGACAACCACCGCCGCCGCCACACCCTGACCACCACAACCGCCGCCACCACCACCATCACTCCCGCCACCTAAGCACCGCCACCGCCACCAACACCGTCACCGCCATACCACCAACGCCACCATCACTATCGTTGCCTGACCACCATCATCTCTGTCGTCGCCACCACCATCATCGTCACCATCATCGTTACTAGCGCCACCATCACCATTGCATTTTTTTTTGTTTTTGTATTTTGTTTGAGTGAACTGCGGTTTTCGTCCCTGTGGTTTGTCCAAATCTGCGGTTTTAGTCCAATAGTTTTAAATTTGCGATTTTCGTTCATGTGGTTTCATTTCACTTGCACTTAAACCCGAATTCAATAACCTCGTTAGGCCTGGTCGTCACCTGAGGGGCATTTTTGTCTTTTTTCTCCCCAAATAAAGCCAGTCGTAGTTCACAAGCCCCCCCCTCACGTGAAGCACTGTGGTGTATTGGGGGAAAAAATGGACAAAACTGCCCCTCACGTGAAGGGTACGTTGATGAGTTTAACGACCAGACTTAACGGGATTAACGAATTCGGGTTTAATTGCATGTGAAATGAAACCATAGGGATGAAATCACATATTTGAAACTATTGGACTAAAACCGCAGATTTGGACAAACCAAAGGGACGAAAATTGCAGTTTACTCATTTTGTTTTTAATTTTGAGATATGGGTATTTTTATCAATTCTATTTCATTCATAAGTTTTTTTTATTATCTATTATTATCTATTATTATTATTATTATTATTATTTTGCTAACAAACAACATAAAATAATAATTCATTCAATTCCTATAGGTTAACCAAACATGAAAAATGAACGGTAATGGTTCATTTCATTCTTTTGTCCATTCCATTCATCATCCATTCCATTACCCCCAAACAAAGGGTTTACGGTTTTAAAATCACGTTCTACTTTCTCTGATTTGAAGAATTTTGAAAAATGAACCGGATAAGATTGATTTTATGCTCAACTATGGTAATTAAGAGCGTGAAAACCCCATATAACTGTGACTAATCAACAAAAATGAGTAAAACAATGACGACTTTTCAATTTCTGTGAGTCGTAAAAGGTATAGAGTACGGTTCACTTCCCTTAATCTCCATCATTCGACACATCAATGTAATATCAGTTGTTTCCTTGTCACTCAACTAAATCATTCAACTAATGATATACATCATTATTCATTATTCTACATCATTCCATTTATTTATATTATTTAAAAACCAAACATAATGAAAAAATGGGATTGCGCAATAAAAGAGGTAGTCTCTGTGATGTGTGTGATGGTTGTCAGACTCATCATGTCACTAGTGAAGTGAAGGAGAGGAGTGGTGTTGAGAGAGAGATTGTTCGCATCATTTTTGTCCATGTAGCCAGCACATCATTTGCCATCCTCTGTTAAACACACCCTATAGTCTAACTACTAGTAGATGAAAATTTTTCAAATGATAAACTCCCACTAAACATAAAAGTGTGTTAAGAAACACGTACGAGTGCTATGTCTAAGTGCGAGAGATAATGGAAATAGTCTTAAGAATTTTCTCACTCGACATACACATGTTCAATTCCTTATATTCAAATAACTACGAGTTGATCATTACGTGTGAGTTGAATTTCTTTAAAACCAATATACATGTATGGGGACACACGTGTACGAGTAAGACAAAAACAAGTACGAGTAACATTTATTTTTATAGATTATAACAACTACGAGAACACATAACATGTACAATGGTAAAAGCAACACTCTGAGACAAGGATTTAAGAAACTTGATTTTGAAAATTTAGAAGAAATTAAATCATTTTTTATATTTTCTTTCAAATTTTCTTCACATTTATATATATAGGTTTAAGTTCAAGAGAGAAATGAAATTACTGCGAGAAATGAATATGAGCCACTAGTTTTATTTTAGGTTTTAAAAGCTTAAAGATAAATTAAGAAAGTATAAATACATCTCTCTCTTCAATTAATATATCTATTCAATTAATATAACTAATTAAATTACTATAACTGAAAAATATTAAGAAATATATATGAAGAAACATGAAATGGATCTGGGTCGGATCCATGTTCAAGTTACCCGGTCTTCGATATAAACATACCACGACTTCGTCTTCTTCTGTAGTTGCTCGGGATTTGCCATGGAAAAGTGGGGAAGTGGAGGTGACTGCTAAGAGTAAACTCTTTTTTACAGACACAAAAATATGTGGGAGTCAAGGGTCTAAGCGAAGGTGCTTCAAATGAATGATGAATGCTCCTTATATAATAACTCCATGGCTACCATCATGAACCCTAACCTTTATTGGGCCAGACCCGGTTAGGGGTTACCTCCACAAACCCCCAGCCCAATGGGCCTACTTAGTAGACAATCATAATGATGTAATAAACATAATATATTTATGTAATAAATAAAAGGTCGTACCGGGTTTGACGTACCCTACACCTACAAGTCCCCCAGTCTAGTTCTTCTCCTGGGCGTGCAAGCGGTTAGGGGAGTTCTGGACTTATGAGGAATCCTCGGGAGTGAGGACTATTGCTTTTTTGACCCAATGCTTTCTATTATGACCTTTTGCATGTGCGTCTACTTTGCTTCGGGTTGTAAGAGATTTTAAATCATGATGGCGATTTTGGCACGCGGGCCTTTTTATAATAAGATGACACGCGGGTCCTTAATTCGGCGTGTGGCCATATGGGTTTATAAGGATTCCCAATTTTTGAGTTCGGATGTCTTCCATCCTTAGACGAATTCTGACACGTATTTCATAAATTTGGAGTGTAGCCATGTGTTTAGCATTAGCTTTAGCATTGGCATTACCGTTAGAATTAGCCTTTAGCATTAGCGTTTAGCGTTAGCGTTTAGCATTAGCGTTGGCATTAGCCTTTAGCATTAGCGTTGGCATTATCCTTTAGCATTAGTGTTGTGGGTGTATTATAAAGTTCCCATCATCGGGCGAATTATGAGGTGTGCCCAACCTAATATTTGGACGTCTTCCATCCAAAGATGATACGCGGGTCATAAATTTGGCGCTTGGCCATGTGGGTGTATTATAAGGTTCTCATCCTCAGGCGGATTATGAGGTGTGCCCAACCTAATATTTGGACGTCTTCCATCCAAAGATGACACGCGGGTCATAAATTTGGCGTATGGCCATGTGGGTGTATTATAAGGTTCCCATCCTTGGGCGGATTATGAGGGGTGCCAACCTAATATTTGGACGACTTCCATCCAAAGAAGACACGTATGTTATTAGTTTGGCGCGTAGCCATGTGAGTGTATTATAAGGTTCCCATCCTCGGACGGATTATGAGGTGTGCCCAACCTAATATTTGGACGTCTTCCATCCAAAGATGACACGTATGTCATAAATTTGGCGCGTAGCCATGTGGGTGTATTATAAGGTTCCCATCCTCTATGCGGGTTTTTTATAAGGGTCCCCAACCTTTATGCGAGTTTTTTTATAAGCGTCCCCAACCTTTATGCGGGTTTTTTACAAGGGTCCTCAACCTTTATGCGGGTTTTTTTATAAGGGTCCCCAACCTTTATGCGGGTTTTTTATGAGGGTCCCCAACCTTTAATTGTGGCGGGTCTTCCATCGCGCTAATGTAGTGGTGATATACCATGATGGTCCTCCAGTTCATTGCTGCTAAATAATATTAGTAGCATTGAACTTGTAATAATAACAAACAACTTTTTATATCATGCACAAAAATAACACTTTGTTGTTTTGAGATGTCATATGAGATTAAATAATTTCTCATTGTCATTTTTTACTAATAATCGTCCCAAAGATTTGATAATACACACGTTTATTAGTAAAGTCTATGACATCGTCTATTTCATTTCATAAACAAGTACGCAATATTAGTTTATTAATAAAAATGGAAATTGTGTCGAGACATGACTAGAGTATTCGGTCGTTTTATAACGGTATGTTTTTACATCCGCGTATATATAAACATATATGCGGAAAAGGTTATTACTTTACTGAAAGTTAACCATCAAAAAGTTTTTCCATTATGAAGACGTCAACGAAATCTATGGTTCTAACACACGGATGCCTTGGTGCTACAGCACGACTGCATTGTGTTTACGTGTTAGTTATTTTGATATAAGATGTTAAAAGTTGTCCCTGCCTTTATACTTTCTAATCAAAATAAATATAACCAAAAAGTAAGAGGGTTGTTTGTGAAAATTAGGAATTAATTCCATTTTCTTTCCTTCGATGCCACACATGTGACATGCCACTGTATATATTTAAATATTGAGATGTGTATTACCTTTACGCAGGCCAACACTCATCTTCATTATTATAAATATGCCCATTCGATTCCCAACTGAAGGTTGCAAAACGCATTTAATCATGTCGAATTGTCCCGCGGAGCTTGTCTGCAGCTGGTGGTAATGGTCCGCGGTGATCATGTATGTGACCCGCTGTTGTCCCGCTAAAGTTTTCACTTAACTCGCGATTGTCCACCAGGTTTCTATTTGATTAACTGGAGCCTATACAAGGCTGCGGGAGCCGGAGTTGGTCCATCGGGTGTGTGACCCTCAATCGTTTATCTACGGTGACCACCTTTGGTCCATCGACGTAAATGGTCCGCGGTGACTTGTTTTGGTCCGCGGGTGTGCGTAAGTGACCCGCGGCACTCATTAGTGACCCTTAGTGAGCCGAGTTGGCCCGCGGGAACGTGCATGCGGGCCACAGTGATTGACGCTTGATGCACAAGACCCGCGGTTGTTGAGCCAGAGAATATTTTTGTCCCGCAAAGATTGGTGTGGGCGCGCTAGAACGCCTTGCTAGCCCGTGCTGATCAATTTTCTAAGCACGCCGGAGCCTACAAGGGTCCGTGATGGCTGAATTTGAACCCGCGATCGCCGGAATTGGATTTTAAACTGTCAAAGCTTATACTTAACTGAAGCAAACTTGTGACCCGCGGAGGCGGAAATAACCCGTCGTGACTTTGCCCAGAGTTTTCGCATTATCCGCGTGAGCCGAGATTGGTCTGTCTGAAGCAGGCTTGTGACCCGCGGAGGCCGAATTTGATCCGCATAGAGCAGTTTCGGTCCGCGGGTGATTGGAGTTGACTTGCGGGTTCCATAATTGACCCGCCGGGGGGTTCCTCGTGGTCGCGGATGTTGGGGTAGGCCTTTCGAAGATTGCATGCGGCTAGTTGTAGTTAAATGTTGATCCGCGTGAGCGCGGGTGACTCGCCAATTGTTAGTACACGGTTTTGCGTCTTGAGTCTTTGTATCTATCGTTATTGTATTTGTCGTTTTAATAATGTAATAAACTATTAAGATATTTATGTAGTTCGCTAAAGTATAGTCTAGTTCGCTAAGGATGTTTAGCGAACTAGATCTAAGTTAATATCCCTCCTGATTCGTTAATGATGTTTAACGAATCATGGGGTGATTCGTTAAGTTATTTCATTAAAGTTTATGTAACGAAGTGGATTCTAGTTTGTTATGGAATGTTAACGAACTAGATCCATCTTCTATTTATAGTGGCTTCAGTCCATAGTTTAATGTTAAGCATTTGAGTTATATTATCGAACCTTTGCCCAAATACTCTCTCAAGCTTCATTCAAGTATTAATATATACACATACATACAATTAATATATATATATATAACGCATAACATACAATCAAGAGTAATTATGAACTAGATCCGCGTTAGGTTAATTATATATCAGATCTGAGATCTGTGTTAGATTAACGAGATCAAACAAGTGGTATCAGAGCTTTCGATTCTCTTTTGCTCTTGATTTGATAGTTAATTCGTTATTCGTAGACGATTAATTGTTATTTTGGTATAAATTTTGTTACGGTTTAAGGTTTGAATCGAATTGTGTGTGAATTGGATTGAATATGGACTGATTGGACTGGATTTGTGTTTGGTAAGGTATTGGAGAGGTTTTGTGATTCGGATTTGGTAATTGTATTGAGTTTATGAGGTTTGTGGTTTGGATCTGGTTGTGACTGAAACAGGGGATGGTTTTTGGTTAGATCGGATACGCGTTAATCGATTAGGTTATGGAACGAGTTGTATTGGATTCGTGGTGTGATCAAGAGTGTTTTGGTAGCTTGATTGAGTAATTTGGTTAAGAATTGGTTAAGTATTACAAATTTGATTTCTGGGTTTGTGTTCATATTTTTTTCATAAATCTGGAATATATGAGTTTGAAGGTTTGAAGATTTGAAGATTCACTTTAATTCGTTAACCTTTCAGCTTAAGTCGTTAACATTTTGCCTAATTCGCTAATGACATTAGCTAATTCGTTAAGATCATCCTCAGATTCGTGAACCAATTCGCTAAGTTTTCTAATTCGTGAACCAATTCGCTAAGTTTTCTAATTCGTGTCAACTAGTTCGTGTGACACGTGTCTTACCTCGATAACTGTTTTATAACAACTTTTGCCACGTGGCAATTGTTGTCAGAAGTTTGTTACAACCGTTGTAACAAACTATTTCACTATAAGTTGATTCGTTATCAACTGTAGCTGGTTCGTCATCTAATTCGCTAAGCCTTCTGTTAGTGATTCGTTAAAGATAACTGTTTGATTCGCTAAGCTTATTCTTTGTGATTCGTTTATCTAATTCGTTAGTAAACCATCTGATTCGTTGACTTATTTCGTTAAATCAATTTGTTGACCAGATTCGTTAACTTCTTTCAGTTTCGTTAAAACCATTTCTGATTCGTTACCTGATCATTCTTAAACTTCGTTAAGTTGTGATTCGTCAATTACTGTTCACAGTTCATTACTACTGTTTACAGTTCGTTACCCTTACTGTTCACAGTTCGTTAATCTTATTTTCTATTTTAACCCTTAGAGTTTGAAATTTATCATTTAACAAACATGGCTGGTATGTATGCACTAGCTTCACAAAATATGTTAATGCAACAAATATTGCAACTTGATACCGAGATAGGTTCACATTCGAAATGTCCAAGGTTGATGAAGTTTAGCGACTTTGCTAAATGGGAACCCCGTTTTCGTGCTCATTTTGGGTTCTGTTCATCCTGACTGCTCATATTGTTTAGATGAGGTATATGTTGTTCCAATGATTGAAGATGACACTGTTGGTTACACTCCTAAGGCTATTTCTCAATACTCACAAGAAGAGAAGAAAGCGTTAGAGATTGAGATAAAAGCTTATTCTACTCTTACAATGGCTTTACCCGAAAACATCTTTCACCAAGTGGGTAGCATAAAAATCTGTGCTTCTTTATTCCAACATATTCGTACGAGGAGTATGGGAAATACAGCTGAGAGTAAGAAGGTTATGCTCAAGTTTCAGTTTCGAAACTTTAATTTATTGAATGGTGAAACTGTTGAGGAAATGACCACAAGGTTTAATCACTTGATTGCTTAAATAGATAAAATGAAATTGGAAATTTCTGAGGTTGATAAGATAGACACTATTCAGAGTGCACTACCAAGTTCTTATTCTACGTTTTTAATGGTTCTGAAAGAGAATAACTATTTCACGAATGAAGACTTGACTGCAATTGAATTCTTGCAAAAGATTGAAGCAAGAGAATACGATCTTAAGTGTCAGAAGTCTTCCAAGGAAAGTCAAGATCCTGCTTTCTATGGTGGTAGTATGCCTCTAAGCTCAACTATTTCTCCAATCACTGCTTTTCTTACACAAGCTGCAAGTGAGAATGCAACAACCATATATAATAATCCAAGAGCATGCTTTTACACTGCTGGTAATTCTGGATCACCTGGTGTTTCTGTTGGGTCTGGAAATTCATCTACTACAAATCCATTTGCTCCACCACCAATTGTAAACATGAAGGAAGCTAAACAAAACTTTGCTTTTCTGACAGCCTTCATGTCTTCATATGAAAATTTGGTGAGTAGTAAAATAGCCACAAGTGATCTGACTGATGAAGATTATGATCAGATTGATCCTGATGACTTAGAGATCATGGACTTGAAATAGAATATGGCTATGATTGTTCGTAAGGTTAAGAGATTCATGCAAAGAACCGGCAAAGACCTTCCTGCTTTGAACACAAAATTGGGATTTGATAAGTTAAAGGTGAAGTGTTACAATTTCCAAGAGTTTGGTCATTTTGCAAAAGAGTGTGACAAACCGAAAAAGGAGTATACTGGTCCTCGTGGTCAAAATCAAAGTTCTTCTACATCACGAGGTAATGATGCTGAAAAGAAACCGTCTACTTCTGGGTAACTAGTAATGTTAGTTGATGGGACTGACTGGTCACAACGACTACTATGTAATGATACCCAAGAAAATTAGGCAATGTTCGAGAAAAATGATGATTTTCAAGATGTAAGTGGAAGTGAGCTATCTTCTAACAATGACAATGAATCTGATTATGATGATTCATGTGTTAATGTTCCAACAACGTTTGCTTGCATGGCTAAAATCAATGAGGTCAGTCATTCTATCTCTGCTACTTCATCTGTTAAAGTAACTTGTGTTGAGTGTGAGACTAACAAACCTAAGATAGAGTCTTTGAAAAATCACAATGATAGTCTAATGAAAGAAATTGCTTCTCTAAAGGATACTTATCGACAATCTCTTGAATCTCAAATGAGATCTCGAGAGAAGATTGAAGCATTATCGACAAGTAACCACGATCTCAAGGCTGAGTTATCTGTGAAAATGACAATTAATGACCAAAAGTTTCAAGAAATCTTGAAACATCGTTCAAAGATAACCTAGCTTGAGAATGAGGTTCTTGAGTTGAAGAACAAATTGGGTAAATTTCGAAACTCTTCTTTTTTGCTAAACGAAATAATCGAAGTGTCAAGTAAGCAAAAAGATTCAAAGAAATGTATAGGTTTTGTTGAAATTCCACCACCTTTTCATAATGACTATAAGGCAAATCCTTTTGCTAAACGAGAAGAGGATGTGATTGTGAAAGAACTTGTGATTTCTGAAAAATCTAAACCTGTTAAACTTGAAACTGTTAAAAAGCCCAACTTGCACCTCAAAAACCCATGTTGAAAGCAACAAAGTTTTTGTTGAAAATGTTGACAGAGTGATTATTGAGGACGTGTTTGAAACCGAGGTGATACACAAGAATGAGAACATCCCAAGTTCTAATCATATTCTTTGCGAGCCTCAAGAATTTGAGGAAGCTGTGTATGGTTCATACAAGTCTCATGTGAAAAATGAAGAACATGTGAAAGTTAAACCTGTGAAGGCAAAGAAGTCAGAAAAACCGAAAATTTCTGATGAGGACTTGATGCGTTTTATCAATCCTCCTAGTTCTAAGCCATCATCTGCTAGGTTTTTTAAGTTAGAGGGAATGAATACGATTTTCACTGAAAAAGATATCCCGATTAGTATCATTAAACCGAAACTAATTGAGAGCGTCTTTTACAATGAAACTGATAAGTTGAAAGATTTGGAACGTCAATATGTTTGTGCCAAAACATCGAACTCATCAGACCCGATAATTAAAGAAAAACAATTGTTAAAACATGCTAAAAAGGTTCAGTTTGTAAAATCAACTGGAACAGATACATTGAAAAGTTTGTCCAATTGTTATAACCTTGACTTTTATATGAAAAAGAAGTCTGTAACTTCTTATGATTTGGCCAAACACTTCACCGAAAATGTAAGTTATCAATCTTCTGTTGCATCTGTTATTGCCAAACCTCAACGTGGTCATGTTGACATGCGAAGTTGCTTCTTGTGTGGTCAACAAGGTCATGTGGTTAGAAACTGTGGTCAACAGAAATCTCAGAATCTCCATCCTTTTTTCAAGGACCATTTGAAACCGGTTCCTGTGATAAAGGAGATTTCGAAGCGACCAGTGTCGTGTGAGGATGATACACACATCATGTTTTCAAACGTGAATCCTCGTAAGGTAATTCATGTAAATGAAACACATGGTGAAGTGAAACCAAAATTCGTTCCAACTGAGCCCATATGTAAGAACACAAATTCAAACATTGTTCAAGCTGCTTATCAAAGACGAAAGTCAAGGAAGGTGGCAACTTATACTCAAGTTGTTGAATAACAGTTGAAATCTGTTCAAGTTAATGATCAAAGAGAAACTCAAAAGGTGCCCAAGACTGAGGCCTAGGCTGCCTTTTTGAGCTAATCACTTTTACTTTGTGTGTAGGGTAATGGATAGTGGATGTTCTCGTCATATCACTGAAAATCTCGACCTATTAACCAATGTGAGAAATATTCAAGGAGGTTATGTAGCGTTTGCGTGTTATTTATGAGTTCAAAGGATCAAACACCGGTTTTAGTACAAAACCTTATCACTAAGATCGAATCACTATACAAACAAAAGGTGAGGCGAATTCGAAGTGATAATGGTACAGAATTCAAAAACACTGTATTGGATTTCTTTTGTATTCCAAAAGGAATTCACTGAGAATATAGTGCACCTTATGTACCTCAACAAAACAGTGTTGCTGAAAGGAAGAATAGAACCTTGATTGAAGCTGCAAGAATTATGCTTGCTGATTCTAAGCTTCCCGTCCAATTCTGGAATGAGGCGGTGAATACAGCTTGCTATACGCTTAATCGAGTTGTAACTGTTAAGAGACTAAAGAAAACAAGTTATGAGCTTTTAAACAATCGAATGCCTAACTTAAAGTACCTGGAACCTTTTGGGTGTCCTTGTACAATGCTGAAGAAGAATGCGGGTATATTTGAAGAAAAAGTTATCGAAGGATATTTCTTGGGTATGCGTCTCCAAAGAAACGAGTATTGAATGTCACTTCTGGTTGTGTTGAGGAATGGCATCATATGGACTGTCAAAAGTATTCCACACCTCCTCAAGGGAAAGGTCCCGAATGGATGTTCGACTATGATGGCTTATTTAATTCATTTACTCCATCAACTGAGAACATAGATGAAGACTTGGTTCGTGCATACTTTGAAGATCATTTGGTCATTCCAAGATTTTCAAGTTCTAATGATGTTGAAGCTCCACCTGTAGCTCCAATTGAAGAACCCTGTGTTGCTTCTCCAGCTGCCTTTGATAATGTATCTACTTCTTCTGATGATGATCAAGTTAATGATCATGTTATTGAACTTGACAGTGATGCTTCATATCCCGAGCTTGGTGAACATTACACTAACTTATTTGATAATGTTGTTGTTCCTGAGAATCCCACTCTACGGATTCATAATTATCATCCACAGGAAAACATCATTGGAGAACTTGATGTGGGCGTTCAAACACATCATCAAGTTGCTTCGTCAAGTGAGAATAATGTATTATGTGCATATGCTAATTTACATTCATCGGGAATTGTAAATCTTGCAAAATTCACTTGCTTTTTATCTCAAGTTGAGCCAACGGTGGCTCGTAAGGCACTTGAAGATCCTTCTTGGGTAGAAGCTATGCAAGAAGAATACAACAATTTGCACGTTTGGGTGTTTGGGATTTAATCGATAAACCTGCTAGAGTCAAGAAAGCGATTCCGACTAAGTGGGTATTTAAGTGTAAGAAAGACGATCGAGGGGTGATCGTAAGAAACAAAGCATTAGTGGTGCAAGGTTTTCATCAGCAAGAGGGTATTGATTACACAGAAGTATATGCTCCAGTTGCAAGATTAGAGTCGATTCGAATCTTTCTGGCATATGCTGCTTATAAGAATATCAAGGTCTAGCAAATGGATGTTAAAAGTGCTTTTCTCAATGGTGAACTACACGAGGAAGTGTTCGTTTTACAGCCTCCTGGTTTTGAAGATCCTGATTATCCGGACCGAGTTTACCGATTAAACAAGGCGTCGTATGGTCTACATCAAGCCTCGAGAGCTTGGTATGGCATGCTCGCCGACCATCTGACTGATAATGGCTTCAAGCGAGGGACTGTCGACTTCACTTTATTTCATAAGACTGTTGTTGATGATCTTCTCCTAGTTCAGATTTATGTCGATGACATTATCTTTGGTTCTACAAACGACACGTTGTGTAAAGAGGTCGAGAAGTCCATGCAAACGAAGTTCGATATGAGCTCGATGGGAGAGATGAATTTCTTTTTAGGGTTGCAAGTTCACCAGTCTGTAAACGGAAGCTTTATTCACCAGACCAAGTATGTGAACGATGTCTTGAGCTGATTCAAGATATATGCCGGAAAAATCCCTTCAACTCCTCTCCCCATGGGTCACAATTTATCACCGGATGAATTGGAGGATACCGTTGATCCTACCTTCTATCGTGCCATGATCGGTTCTTTAATGTATCTACGGCTTCTCGCCCCGACATTATGTTTGCTGTTTGTCTTTGTGCTAGGTTTCAAGCAAGTCCCGGAGTGACTCACCTAGCTGCGGTTAAGCGAATACTTCAGTATCTGAGGGGAAATCCAGACATCGGGTTGTGGTACCCCAAGGACGATAACTTTGAGCTTACTGCCTTGTCAGACTCGGACTATGGAGGTTGCAAGATCAACTTCAAATCAACGACGGCAGGGTGTCAATTTTTAGGAAACCGGCTTGTTTTCTAGCAGTGTAAGAAGCAGAAAACGGTCTCCACTTCAACCGCTGAAGCTGAGTATGTTGCAGCCTCGAGTTGCTATTCCCAGGTTTTGTAGATACAACAACATCTTGGCGACTACGGTTTGAAGTTTCTTACTACTCCTATTTTGATTGATAGGGAATACGAATGTGGATCATTCGCTATGGTAGTTCAACGAATGATCGTAGATTCGCTCAACATAACGAATGAACAACAATAATTATCTCATCTTTGACCCAAATGTCAAGGTTCAAATCGTCAAGAACACCAAACAGTAAACAGATACCGGATTTGCAATTGACCTTCAAATCACGATGAAACAACACAAGTTTGGTATCATTAGACTCGTATACCCACGCCTACAAACCCTAATAATCCAAACATCCATACATCGTGTTTAAATGGTGCGTTTGATCGATCTATTCATACAGCTCAACATGTGATTAAGTATCCCTGCAGATATTAACGAAAATCAACGAGAATCGTTGCGTTTGATTCATTTTTACCATTTATATATAGATCTAGGAATACTAAACGAGCCGAACCAGTTTTCATTATAGTACGTACCTTAAACCAATCGGTTTCACGAATACGATCTAAGCTTGGTGTATGTCTTGCTCGTCACGACGTTCTAACACCCACAAGCTCGGGTTTTTACCTTCGGATCTTGGTCCAAGACAAAGGAGGGCGTTTGTGTGCGTCTTTGAAGGTGTAGGCTATGGTGTAGAGATAGATGAAAAATGGAAAGGATTAGGGTTTAAGGGGTATTTATACTCCCTTAAGCCCATGGACCTAAGGCCAATTACCATCCTAATTCCATCTTTTAATGTAGGAGGTTACACTGTACCTAATGATGTGCAAACATTCAAGTATTCGACTATCAAAAGCATATAATTTTTTTTTAGAAAAGGGAATATATTTCAATTAGTTTCTTCAATCGTACGAAAATTCTGATTAAGTGAACAACTAAACTAAAATTTTTCAATCGAGAAAACTTGTTTTCCAGAATTTGTTGCTCTCGTCCAACTCAAAACCGTTGGTGAGATCTTACCCATCGATGTATGCGATTAGGGTTGAGGAAACTTCTAAATCATAACTAATTCCAAATCGGAGGTGAGATTAGGGCGGTGGGGAGGGTTTTACAAATAATTGGTGGTGTGGGAACGTGGAGAAATTTGGTGATATAGGGTTTTACAAATAATTGGTTATATGGTATTTGAGATGTTTTGACCCGTCTAACACAAACATGCAAAAACCGAGTTAAATCGATTAGAGCTCACCATTTAAAAATCAAGCAATCTGGTGGCTTCCATAAAATGGGGGAGCAACCACATCGCGACACATAGGATTTTATAGGTTTCTGTTGGTGCATGATGCCAATAGTTCTGTATCTCGTGTTTATTTGTGTCTGTAATTGTTAATTTGTTCTTGTTAAACGTGTTTTGTTTATCTTGATGTTTAGCGAACTTGTTGAGCGAAGTTATGATAACTTCGCCTAGCCTGTTGGGCGAAGTTATCGTGTTATATAAACCATAACTTTGGCATATATAGAGTGCACTTGGACGGCTGTTTTGTAACACCTTTGTGTTACGTGTTTGGTTTACCTTTGCAATATTACAAGTATTATCTTACTTACTCATGTTCTTTACGTGTGATTTACTTCTTAATCGTCTCAACACTCGTATCGTATACGTGGGGATTCCGCACCCTCGTGTTACGAGATACTCCTGTGTAGATCCGGCTGGGAACCTACAATTGGTATCAAAGCATTCTGCTCATGATTGTGTGGTTTTGGATTATCACACGGGTGTTAGGATTGTTCCGTTAGACAATTCGTGAAATTATTTTATGTTGTAATACCTCCTTTTTGTCAGTCACTTCTCAACACTCATCAATTACACCTTCTAATCACCCTCGCAACCGTCGAAATCGACCTGTCTAACCAGCAAAAATCCTCTGTTCTTTTGGCGAAAATGCCATCACCCAAACTAGGGTTTTAGCGAAGATATAGGGTTTCAGCGAAGTTGTGTTACTAGCGAAGTTGTGTAGCCAGCGAAGTTGTGTAGCAAGCGAAGTTATTAAGTAGCGAAGTTTATAATCTGCGAGGTTGTCCTTAGCGAAGTTGTATTAACTTCATTGCTTACTGCACACAGAATCTTGTTTTTGAGTTCTAAGTCTCGTTTCGTTCAAGTACGACTTCGATAAACATCACTGAACTGGTAAAGATGGAGGTTGAAGCTGGTTCAGCAACTAAAGCTCCAAAACTGCTTAAAGGTACTGATTTCGTTGCATGGAAAGATAGATTTGAACAGTATGTGAAGTATCAAGACGCAAAGATGTGGGTCTGCATTCAAGATGGATACATTCCACCGACCACTATGTTTGAAGGTAGAGAACAAATTAAGAAGTATATAAGATGGAGGATAATGAAAAGAAAATGTATGAAGCCGAGAGTAAAACACATGCAGCCATTACAATGGCTCTTCCTCAAGAGATTCTTCATACTTTCAAGAAATACAAAACTGCTCGAGAATTGTGGGAAGCACTTGAGAACGGATATGAAGGAAATGTCGGGATACGTACTTCCAAGACAAAACTGCTGAAAATCAATTCTCTGTTTTCAAGTATCTGAAGAATGAATCACTTGATGACATCATAACACAATATTATCACCTGATGACCGAGTTGAACAACTACTCCATTGAATACAAGGAAGAAGAGATAGTGAAAAAGCTTCTCGATGCTCTCCCACCAAAATAGGATATGTACACAGTTCTGATGAGAGAAGATAAAGAGTTTGAGAGTTTTGATTTAGAGAAGGTGGTTAACAAGTTACGTAATTTTGAACTCAACATGGTTCAAAAAGAGACGTCTACTGATCAGGTTCAGGATCCGGGAATGTATGGTGCGAAAGGGTCTCCGAACTCAAGCTCTAAATCTGAATCAACTACGTATTACTCAGGAGGTGAAACAAACTCTACACAAGATGTTCATGTGGTGATGAATATGGATGGTGACATATGCTTTGTAGCGGGTGGAAGTAATTCGTCAAAAACTCAATCCTCAGCTGATAACTCCTCAGCAAATGCCACTAACAAAAGTTACTCACAGATGCCTATGAGTGTGAAATCAGCTGAACAACAATTTGCTCTTTATGCATCTTTCATCGCCTCATATGAGAATTACATCAAGGGAAAGATTGTCGACCCTGCAACCTTGGATGAGGATTATGATCAAATAGATGCTGATGACATGGAGGAAATGGATTTGCAGTGGCAAATGGCAATGATCGTGAGAAGGGTGAAAAGATTTATGAAGAAGACTGGTAGAAAATTCGTTGGAGAGAGACCTGGTTTCGACAAATCAAAGGTTCGCTGCTACAACTGTCAACAAAATGGCCACTTTGCTAGAGAATGTACAAATGAGAGAGTTGAACGAAGTCAAAATAGACCTACTCAACATAATGGAAGTGGAAATGAAGTCAAGGCTATGGTATCTCAGCAGAGCGGTGGATATAACTGGAATATACAAGTTATGGAGGTGATTAAACAGGCAAATCTGGTGAATATCGAAACAGGAAAATGTGACAAAGAGACGGTAGAGGATCAAACATACATGGCAGAAGTTAATGACCAGCTCTCAGATGTATGTTCTGAATCACAGTGTGAAAAATGTGAAAAACTGTCTGATCATTTGAATGCATTAACTGATCAGTTTGTTAGTTTGGACAGTGAATTAAAAAATTTAAAAGAAGAACATCACTATTCTAAAACTAAAGAAAATAGCTACTCGGTAAAAATAAAAGCTAGTGAAAAAGACATCAGAAGCCTTAAAGCCACCCTAGCTGAAAAAATACAAGTAATTGATCTTAGCTATGAAGTGTTAGAAGAAAAAACCAAACTAATTGCTGAAAAAGATAAATAGATTGCTGATTACCAGGTAAAAGTAGTGGAACTGAACAGAAAAATTGAATAATTTAGAAATTCTTCGGCGATGCTGGACCACATTATAAGTGTTCAACGTTCCCCAATTAAAAAAGAGGGAATTGGATCAGTGAAGTCCCACCACCATATAATAATAACTATACTTATAATCCTAGCAATCAGCAATCCGTGAATGCTGAAATTAGTCAGACAGTTCCAATAAAAGTCTCTGCTAAAGAAACTGAAGTTAATGAGAGTGAAGCGAGTAAGACAAGTTCTAATGTCACAAGTTCTGTCTCATCAAATTCGGACAAATTGTCCGAATCAGGTGAGATAAAAGAAGAGGTCGTGTTACTAAAACGAGGGGAGGACTATAAGTTTGATGAAAAGAAATCTTCCCTAAATCCGTTTGTCCCACCATATGTGAGGCTAACTGATAGTAACACAACCTCGACATCTGCAACAACTTTTGAGACGAAAGTTCAAAACAACCAGAATAGTTCGAAAAGAAGTTGTTTTAGATGCAACAGGATAGGACACCTTGTCACTGACTGTCCTTTGAAACAGAGGAAATCTAGAAATATGAGGCCTACTAAAACTGAGAATAAAACGAATATTAAATATGATGCTGGTAAGAATGCTAACACAACTAATTTCAATCATTGGACTAGTTCAAGATTTCAAAGAAACCTGTCTTGTTTTTTCCCAGTGAATAACCAAACCAACAATTATAATTCCATAAATGCTAGAAATTCATGAAGGTTTGGATGGCCTCATAGACAGTCATCTTGAAATTTTCCTTTCCGATCTTATAAAAACTCTCCTCAAACTAACTTTGGGCAACCAAGGTACTGGATGCCGAATAACAGGTTTAATCAACCCAAGACCAAAAGGTCTTGGGTCCCAGATTTTAATCTATTTCTTTACTTGTGCAGGAACAGTCAAACAGGGCTGTAAACAATATGTGGGTTGTTGACAGTGGGTGTTCCCGGCACATGACTGGTAACAAGAAATTGTTACGTGATTGGAAGCCTGTTCAAGGAGGAAGGGTTAATTTTGCAGGAGAAAGTGGAGGAAGAATTACTGGTATTGGGACTGTGACGAATGGAAGAATAAAGTTGGAAAAAGTGAATTTTGTGGAAGAATTGAAGCACAACCTGTTGAGTGTCTCTCAGATCTGTGACAAAGAATACACTGTTCATTTTACTGAAGATGAGGCACTCGTACTTTATCCTGGTTTCAAGATACCAGAGACCTGGGTCGTGATGAAAGCTCCAAGAGAAAAGAACACGTATGTGATGGATATGAGATCAACCGAGATGGCAACAGAAGAGTCATGTCTTCTGTCAAAAGCAATAGAATCTGAGTCAGAATTGTGGCACCGAAGAATGGGTCATATTCATCTTCGCAAGATGAATTACATTGTCAAGAATGGCCTGGTACTTGGAGTCCCCTTGAAGAACTTCCATTTTGAAGACCAATGTGTGTCATGCAAGAAAGGAAAACAACACAAGAAGCCTCATCACTCCAAGAAGGTTAACTCAATTGTCAGCACCCTGGACTTGCTTCACATGGATCTCTTTGGTCCCGTGAATGTAAAAATTCTTGGAGGAACTTCGTACTGTTTGGTGGTAACCGATGATGTAACACCCCGTGACCGCAGCGGAAACGTAAACGGGATGCGACAGACACCTCTGATATCAACCACATTGTTTATAAAGAAAACCGAATGCATTAATATACTTCAAAATGACATTGTCTCGTCTTTCTTTACCGTCTAGGTGATACACACATCATACAATACGATTCATAATTCTATCTGTTATAATGTATCCTAATGTCCAGCACGCAACCCTTACACACATCAAGCACTTAGCACGTAATCAATCACTTTATCTTAGTTGTACCTGAAAAGCATGTGAGAAAACGGGTCAACTACGAATAGTTGGTGAGTTTCACAATTTTTGTGAACCATGATAAATCTTTATAATAATCATTAATAAGTGATGTAATTATGCTGAGTCCACAAGTGAAAACTCTGTTAATCCCGAAAACATATCAAATAACCCCTGGGGACACTGTTAACCCAGAACACTTCCAATAACCTCTGGGAACTCTGTTACCCCAGAATCACATTTAATAACCTCTGGGGACACTGTTAACCCAGAATACTTCCAATACCCTCTGGGAACTCTGTTACCCCAGAAACACATTTAATAACCTCTGGGGTCACTGTTAACCCAGAATACTTCCAATAACCTCTGGGAACTCTGTTACCCCAGAATCACATTTAATAACCTCTGGGGACACTGTTAACCCAGAATACTTCCAATAACCTCTGGGAACTCTGTTACCCCAGAAACACATTTAATAACCTCTGGGGTCACTGTTAACCCAGAACACTGTTTCGGGCCTTACACTCTTAGCAACTCAGACAATTACCATCTTAATCCATTACCGTACGATTCCCGTACAATAAACATTATATAAATACATTCATTTCCATGCGATCAGCATGTACTTAAACACTTTGATAAAAACATGCTTTCCGCCCCGGGAAAATATTTAAAACAGTTCAGTAAAAAGGGGCTCGTGAAAACTCACCTTAGCACATGCAAGTAGGTAACAACAATCAATATCAGTTAACTCGTCCAATCTGTAATATGGTCCCTACGATCATTATTATACAATTATTGTTTATATAATCTTTAATCTTATCAATCGGTACACCTGGGGACACTGTCAACCCAGCACTGTACCCGTTTTGGGGGCAAGGTTAACCCAGAAACACTTCTCCGGACTCAGATTGTGATGTCGTTTAGAGTTCCAAGGTCACAACTACTATTAGTCGTTTTTCTCGTTTTGCGTGCCTAGCACTGTTATCCGTTTTTATGTTTCAAAAATGAGTTTGGTCACACACGACCCGAAAATAGTGGTTGACGGATAATTTAATTAAAGATGTGAAATTATAGCTCGGTTTAGACGTCCCGATTGGCCGCGGGACTCGTTTCTGTCTTTGGCGTACCGGAAACTATTAAAATAGATTAAAATTACTCAAATCATCCGAATTATTTTCGGATGATTTATTTTTACTTTTTTAGCTCATTTATATGAAAATAGTTCATTTTTAGGGTTTTTGTACACCAGTCAGCTCGCTTAAGCGAACTTCACCGGTTTACGCGTTTTACTTTAAAAGTTTGATAATTAGCACAAATAATTATCCGTTTACTCTCGGATCTTGAAATTTTGCACAAATCACTTTTTAATAGTAGGGAATTTTATAAAAATATTTCCAGAATTAATTCTTATATTTAAAATTTACCTATCTATTTTTAAACATCATTTAAACACTAAATATGTCGTAAATACCAAACGATCTTAGAAAAATCCCAAATTTCTCCTGGATGTCACCTGCCATTCACATAGTCCCCTGTAATTTTTCCAAAACCAAAATCTTCTTTTAAATGCTATTTTTACTAAAACCGAGCTAGAAATCCCTAGAACTCGTTTAACCGAAAAGCCTACTTAGACTTCTCCAACGGACCTAAAATTTTGTGTGTGACTTATACATGATATGAAAAGCTTATCCACAATTTTCCAGAATTTTTCATGATATTTAACTATTTTTCACCATTTTTGGCCAAAATCAAACATTAAATTCACCAAATATTCATCCTTCATCCAAAAATTACCAAAAATTCACAGAACTCATATTTCCATGTGTTTAACACCTCTGTAAAATTTCGTGACCTAACTCTAAACGACCAACAATCTGTCAAAAACACGTACACCGACAAAAACCGAATATACCTTTCGTTTTCCGCCACTACAAGCTACAAACTCATCTTTCCGCCTTATCTACCACTAAATACAGAGCCTACAAACAACATACCACAATACCAAGCAAGTTACACTCACGATCAAGCCATTTCATTCATGGTTACGGTTATGATACTAAAACAAAGATTTAACCGTAAAAATTCGTTTTTGACTCTTTTAACTCCTTTCTTGGACCATGATCCCTTGTATAACTTGTATACATCACTTGATCATGCAAGAATCGGTTTCATCTCGGGTTTTCACCCATTTTTCATTTGAAACCTCATTTTCTTGTAACTAACTCGAGAAAGAACAATGAAAACGATTATAACTCGGTCTTTACCTCGTTGTTCTTGCTAAAATCTCGGGTTTTTGGATGAGGATTGGAGAGAATGGAGAGGCTTTGAGCTAGAGAGTTGTGAAAAAAAGAAAAAATGAATTGTTGTTGGATGAAGGGTAGTCCGATCGGACTATTGGATGTGTGGGGTGGGACCCACATGTTCAATCTTGGCCACACATTCAGATTACGCAATCCGGATAATGTTGTGGATAATCTGGTTCAGTTCGTTTTTCAGTTAAACGTTTAATTCCGCTCAAAACGAGGTCTAAACGGTCGTTTTTCGGCTTAAAAATAAAATTTATATAAAACCGATTTAAAAACTTTAAAAACTTAAACCATGACATTTATTAACTTGAAACATCATATTATTAATAATTGTGCATCTTTTTCGGCTTGATCGATCGTCTCTTGCTCGGTTTGGTATTAAAGGTTTCGTTTAAGGTACCGACGTACCATTAAATCGAAATTCTTTTTCTGTGCCGTAAATCACTTATCCCGAAGCTTTAATACTTCGTAGTCATTACTAAACATCATATAATTCGTCTATAATGTAATCCCCGAGTCGTTCGGGTTTCAATAAATATCGATCGTTTGATCGCATAATCAATACGGTGAATTATATATTCACGTACAATCAATACAATGAACCATGTATTCTCGTATAATTACCATGGTAAATCATGTACCCGACATTACATACGACGTAACTAACATCTACCGGTTAGGGTATACTTGGTTTTGTCGGAATCGTTACAGATGACTACTCACGATACTCTTGGGTCTATTTTCTGAAGGTAAAAGATGAAACAGTTCAGTTGGTAATTGGCTTGATTACCAAGGTGGAAAATATTGTTGGGAGAAAGGTTAAGTACATCAGAAGTGATAATGGTACAGAGTTCAAGAACTATCAGATGGAAATGTTTTGGTTGAAGAAAGGGATAGAACATCAGTACAGCGCCCCATATACTCCGCAACAAAATGGAGTAGCTGAAAGGAAGAATAGAACTCTAATCGAAGGCGCCAGGACCATGCTGGCAGATGCTAAACTTCCTATGGTGTTCTGGGCTGAGGCTATTGCTATAGCCTGTTATATCCTTAATTGTGTTTTAACTGTTAAAAGATTAATAAAACATGTTATGAACTTATGCATGGTAGAAAGCCAAATTTGAAAGGTCCTGAACCTTTCGGGTCCCCATGTTCGATATTAAAGACTAACTCTAAATTTGGTGAGAAAGCTGATGAAGGTATCTTAGTTGGCTATGTTGTTGGGACACCCAACAGAAGAGTCTTTAATCTATCAAACAGCAAGGTTGAGGTGGTATATAACACTGACATTACTAGTTACAAATCACCAAGGCCTAGCATGGGACCAGTAGAGGCTTTCGACTATGATAAGCTATTCAACTCTTTTAATGTGCCTTACTTGGATTTTGCAGACATAGATGAGAAAATGGCCACACAGATGCTGCTTGATGAAGAGGAAACCATTGTACAACGTACTCTATATAATGAAACTTAACCAACCTCGTCGAGTGCGGTCGAAACTCCAGCTGTCTCAAATGAAGATGAATTCTACAATCCATTTCACACTCAGCATCACTCTGATGAACTCTCTCACAATCTTGAGAATGATCTGGAAGTCGGTCCGGTACAAACCACCAAAATTCACAAGAATCATCCCTTAGAAAATGTGATCGGTAAACGAGTTGTTTGGAACGAAACGAGTTATACGGGTGCATATGTTTGGACGCATATGATTTTAGCGTATAAGTGTGTGTATCTGTATAAGTCTAAGCAAAGCATAAGTAGAAACGTATATGTATGCATGTGCCGTGTATGTATATACACGATATGTATACATGTAGCGTATATGTATGCATGCACCGTGTATGTATATAAACGTATATGTATATATGTAGCGTATATGTATGCATGCACCGTGTACGTATATAAACGTATATGTATATATGTAGCATGTATGTATATAAACATATATGTATGCAAGTACCGTGTAAATACATATAAATGTATATGTATGTAGGTATGTGGGTGCATATGTATGTATGCAAGTATATGTATATAAGATGTATATGTAAGGCTTACGCGCTAGACGAATTATACGCTGGATGACTTACACGCCAATAAGGACTTACACGTTAAAATGATTTTCCAAATAAATGAAAGATGAACGGTGTATACGTACGTACATGATAGATATGGATTTATATGATATATGAAGATAAGTAATTAATTAATAAGGAAAGGTGACGTTTATAAAACAGAAAGTATAATATAATTAGGAGTAGTTAAGTGATACTTGTTAATTGATACACAGTTAGCTGTGCACAACTCAAGAAGAGCATAACCATAAATTCAGAAAGGAATCGCTTACAGGTGAGTTTCTAGCCCCATTTCATTACTATGATTTCGGGGCTGTGTGCATACTCAATGTTATTAGTTAATACACTTACCTTAATTGGTAACTATATGATATGTGAATGTTTGATATGTGATGTGTAAATGATGTATGTATGATTTAGAAAAGATTAAGAGTATGTATGAAAGTTTATAATTTTGAATATATAGAAAGGTATGGTATGGTTGAAAGGGAACCGGGCCCTAATAATACTCGAGGGAGAAGGGAACCGAGCCCTAATAATACTCGAGGAAGAAGGGAACCGAGCCCTAATAATACTCGAGGAAGAAGGGAACGAGGAAGAAGGGAACCGAGCCCTAATAATACTCGAGGAAGAAGGGAACCTATCCCTAATAATACTCGAGGAAGAAGGGAACGGAGCCTTAATAATACTCGAGGAAGAAGGGAACCGAGCCCTAATAATACTCGAGGAAGAAGGGAACCGATCCATAATAATACTCGAGGAAGAAGGGAACCGGAATCCGCGGCAGAAATGGAACCGGGCCCTAATAATACTCGAGGCAGTAAGGCTTAGTGCTCTTTAAAACGTATAAGTAAGTAAAGTAAGAATAAACTTAAAGTATGAAAGAAAGAATGAAAGAAGTTATATATTACGTATGTATGAAAGAAAGATAAGCAGATTAAGTATATAATATGTATCTTCGTTAGCGTATGTATTGTATATGAATGTATTGTATATTACCTGATTAACTAGAACTCACTCAGCGTAGCTGACTTTTAGTATGCACGCAGGTAAATAATCAGCTTGAGGGAGACACATGGCAGGAACTGAGGAAGCTGGCATATGAAGATTTGTCATGATTTTTAAATAAAATTCGTTTTATGTTATGTATTTGATAGACTGGTTTGAATGTTTCGTAACGAAGTATTGAAGTCTTATTGATTCCGTGAAATTTTAATTTAACTATGATATTTAGACCTGTGTTTATGAGTAAATCCAACACAAATGTAAGGCACTGGGAACGGGGCCTTACAGTTCTAGTCAATCAAATAACATAACTACATACACATACACGTGCCCGAAGGTATTTATTACATACTTAACCAGTTTATCATTCTTCCATATATATATATATATACACACACGTTCATTCTTTCATACTTTCTTTCTTTAACATACACAGTACGTCCATAACTATTCTTTCATTATAAAGAGCATTTCTCCCTACATACCTCGGATATTATTAGGGTAGGGTACCCTCCATCCTCGGATATTATTAGGGTCCGGTTGCCTCCATCCTCGGATATTATTAGGGTCCATTACCCTCCTTCCTTGGATATTATTAGGGTTTGGTACCCTTATTTCCATGCAACCATACTTTCATTTCATGCATACCCTGCTTTATCATTCATGCGTACTTTATACACAATAACATATTCTAAAACTTACCTTCCTTGGCAATACGTGCAATATCCGAAGATCGTTCACGTACCGACAAGAAATCATTCATAACCTCGATAACTATCACACATATCATATATGGCATACACTTACCATTTAAGGTAAGTGTATTAAATATTCACATCGAGTATACACACAGCCCCGAAAACATAACAAGGAAATGGGGCTAGAAATTCACCTGTAGGCGATTCCTTTTTGAATTTACTGTTATGCCCTTCTTGAGCTGTGCACGGCTAACTGTGAATTAATCATTGTATCAAGTAACTACTTCTAGCTATACTATACTTCTAAGTTATTGTAACCCTTAGCTACGGGGTTATGGGGATAACCCCCTTGGTAGCGAGGTCCTAGGGGCGGCAGCCCCTAGCGGTGTCCAAGGGGCAGAGCCCCTGGCTGGGGTTAAACTGCCAGGTCAGCTTGAAAAAAAAATATTTTCTTAATAAGTCTTTACTAAAAATCTCATCAGAAAACTGAAGTTCAATTATTTAATCATATCAAATCTTCATTTTAAACGTTACCTTTCATTATTAATTATTTACTTATTCTTCCATATCTATCGTTTACGTACGTATACGCTGTTCATCTTTCGTTTATTAAAAATCATCTTAATCTAGCGAATAAGTATTCATGGGCGTATAAGTTAGTTGGGCGTGTAAGTTAGGGTGGCGCATAAGTCCTTATCCAACGTGTAAGTTTTCCCAACGTATAAGTTATACATACACGCCACATATATACATATAGGTTTACATACATACATACACGGTGCATGCATACATATATGTGGTTTACCCTTATCCTCTATCTATATACTTATGCGATGTCCACGCTTATATGACTCATACATACACGTTGCATTTATCTTATACGCTGACATACTTATGCGGTCCTTCATACTTATACGTTGATCATTCATACACGCCGGACATACATGCACACTACATATACATATATGCCATATATACTTATACGGCGTATATGATTATACGCCACACATACATTTACAACGTATATAATTATACACAGTATTGTTCAGTCCGGCTTACATTTTCAGCGTTTTTGAGGTTTTTCTTCGATTTCGAGCCGTTAGCCACCATTAACCACCATGGTTGATCGGGGTTATATCGTTTATCGTATAAGAAGCTTTGGGGTGTCCAGATTTGAGCTAAGGTGGTCCTTAAACTCGTTTTTAGTTGATTAAACACTCGAACAAAGCTAAATTTAGACCCAAACGGCTCGTACGGAATCGCGTGGATGCGGTGTCGGGTTCTACTATGTTGGAACAGCTGAGATAAATCATTTCTTACCTTCGGTCTCGGATCGTTGCAAATAGTAGAGTAGAGAGTGTTTGGCTTAAGTGTGTGTTTTTGAAGGTGTATGCTGTGATGTAGAGATAGACGGAAATGGAAAGTATTAGGGTTTAAGGGATATTTATACTCCTTAATCCCATGGACCTTAGACGCATCTTCCCTTTTTGGTCCATAATTAATTCCATCTATCTAGCCTACTTAACATTCTATCTTAATTATTATTTTATTATTCTTCTACTAACTCAAGCAAACTTTTCCGTCGTAATAAATAATATTAAATAATACGGTAAAGCCCTGTTACAGGTGCCTCATTTTTTTGCGTTGGATTTACTCATAAACACAGTTCTAAATATCAGAGTTAATTAAAACATTCCCGGAATATTAAACTTCAAACCAATATATTACGTATCCATCATTTCTTGTCTTAAACGAACATTTAAATCATTTAAACTTAAAACATTGTCTTTTAGAATAACATAACATAACACTTCATTGAGATGCCAGTGTCTTCAAATCCATGCCATGTGCTTCCCCTCAAGCAAGTTGTCTCATTCTACTCACCTGCGTGCATACTAAAAGTCAGCTACGCTGAGTGAGTTCTAGTTAATCATACAACATACAATCTATTTTCATACTTGCACACGTGCCCGAAGGTGTGTACTTTATTCATACTCTAATTTACATACATATCTATCCATACTATTTAAACTCTGCTGCAATATCTATCACAAAGAATCCCGTACAACATTCTAAAACTAAACATATCGAAATTAGATATCATTTTATACGAGATTGCTTTGAGAAGAAGTTAATTGACCTTGAGAAAGTACATATGGACTTTCAGAAAGCCGATCTATTTACCAAAGCTTTTGATAAAATGCGTTTTCAATTTTTGCTTGGTTTAAATGGATTGAAGACCCTTGCTGATATCCTACAACAAGGATAACTATCTTTCTTTTCTGTCATTTATATTTTAAAATTTATTTTGGTTTTAGGGGGTGAAAAACTAGAAAATACAAAAATATTGTGCCTTTTGTTTGTATAGATAAAAACCTAAAACATTAAAAATATAAAATCCAAAAACCTTTGAAAATTTTGAAAATTCAAAAATATTGTGATTTCTTTTCTTAATGTTTTCCTTTAGGGCGTGTTCGTTTCACGGAATTCGTGGGAATTCAAAGGAATTGGAATTAAAATCTCATGACATGGCGTGTTCGTTTCGTTGGAATTGGAATCTTAATTCCATTGTGGTGTGTTCGTTTCAAAGAATTGGAATTGGAATTGGAATTCAATTCCTTCAAATTCCTTTATATATAGGGATTTCAAATCCTTCCAAAATATGGAGGAATTCAAGGAAATTCATTGGAATTTAATCTCGAGTTTTTTTTTAACGAGGACAACGAACAAAACATTTTAGTTTTTTTAGATTTTTTGTTTTTAATTTATATTTTGAGTTATGATTTTTTGTATTATTATTTTTGAATATTTTTTTGAGGGGTTTTAAATCTTAATGGAAAACCCATATAAAAACTCAAAAAAAAAAATTATAAAAAATCATAACGCAAAATATAAATAAAAAACAAAAAATCTAAAAAATCTAAAATGTTTTCGCCGTTGTCATTGTTAAAAAAAAAAACTCGAATTCTATTTATTTGTCAAACGAACACATTGAGAATGTATTTGGATTTCAATTCCAATTCCTATTGGAATGTTCAGATTCCAAATCCATTTCCTTCAAATTCTAAATCCTATGCAAATTCCAATTCCAATCCATTCCATTCCATTAAACGAACGCGCCCTTAAAATATTTTGAAAAAACGAAAAGCATTTTAAAATTTGAAAATTCATAAAGATTGTGCTTTTTATGTTTGTACAGAAAAATCCGAAAATCCAAAAAAATTGTGAAGTTTAATTTGTTTAAAAGAAAATTGAAAAAGACAAAAAGATTGTATTTTATCGTATGTATAGAGAAAAACCAAAAAGATTTTTTCAAATGTTCGCTGAAAAGTATGTCAATTACCTAAATTTGAAGGACATGTACTTGTACATGTTTGGTCCTGATATTTACACGTAAATGATCGGGATAGCCATTCACCTGATAATGGAAAGTAATTGGGGCGTTCGTCATGCGTTTTAGTTTAATTTTTTCGCTGAAAGTTATGTTGGTTATTTAAGATTGTGAAGCATGCTTACATGTTTTGGTCCTATTATTCACTTGTGAATTGATAGGTTAGCCATTTATTTATAGTCTTAATATAACTGGGGCGATTAAATTTATTTTTGTTTTATGCTCCTCAAAATTTTGAGTTTTTGAAGCAAAAAGAGAAAATGATAGTACATTGACTATCTTGACCCAAAATCCAGCAAGAAATAAGCTTAAAAGACTGTGTGCTTAATTGCATTGGTGCATTGGTAGGTCTTAAAACAAACAAGTAGAGTAAAGTATGTGATATAAACATAAAGAAACGCCAAATTGAAAGAGGTGTTAGTCTCTAGAAAAAATCTCGGTGAGGATGGCAGAAATGTAATAACCTGTCATACTCAAGCCTTATACTTGTTTGATCACCCAAAAATAAAATAAAGCAAATAACAAGCTTTGAGGTTCTAGACACTGTGAGGTTTTATACGGCTTAATCATCTGAGTATTCATATGCATAAATATTTTATTCGCTTTTAGAGCAAACCCAAAGTCATTAAACTTGATCACTGCTGTACTTCGTACACATCCAAATTACTGACTTGATCAAAATCCGCTGTTAGTCATATATTGTTCCTCCCTTGCGCGCGTCTCAATACCATTAAGAAACAGACTCCGGGGGATGCAATATATGTAAGCTGACAGATGGATTCGTGCATATTCACTCATAGTAAAAGAAAATCAATGCATTACTCATAAACTTCTATATAATTTAAATTTTGATCAACAATATAATGGTTTAAGTCATGTTGGGGTGATATGAAAAAAATTAAATTAAGCTTGAACCGAGATTAAAGGCTGATAATTTCTGATATTCTGTGCTTTAAATGAACCATTAATCATATGACAAAAACACTTGAAAGTTTGTTATTAGATTTAAGTGGACAACAATACCAATGACCAACTTAACGCCAGTCAAAATATCGCTGAAATATAAAGATGTGATGGAAGGGCAATTTGCTCAAACTCGAAAAAAATCCAAAAATATGTACTACTTTTTAAAAATCATACAAAAACACAAAAATATTTTCCTTTTTTATTCTTTCGGATAATTTTCTGGTAAATATTCAATTTTAACAAAATTCAAAATTTCAAAAAGATTTTTGTTTTTATTCTTACATATTATTTATTTTATTTTAAGTTAAGTGTTTTTAACGAAAAAAAAACATGTTAAGGTATTCGTGTATCGAGATAAAGGTCCTCGGTAAGTCAATTTAAGTTAACATTGAAATTTGAGTCTTCTACATTTGTATGAAAATCAAATGTTTGCTGATCGTTTGAATCAAGAACGCATGATGGAAAATCAAAAGAGGTTGTTAAGTTATGTATCCTTTTGCCAAAAGGAAACAAAGGCCCTTGGTAAGATTGTTGAGTCTCATGGGGTGAAAATAAAAGAACAAGAGGAGATTATTTTGCAACTTACGTGCAAATATGACGCGCTAAAAAAACTCAAGAATGATGATGAGGATCCGGATGATTCTGGTGCTGATGGTGAGACTAAACAAACTCAAGATCCATCTTCTGGTGCGGGTACGAGTTCTGTTGATGATTCAGGCAAGCATATTATTATTTATCATGATTATACGGCTGCCAAACCGATTGAGGTGATCGAGGCCGATACTGTTAATTTTATTGACGGTGAGGGGGTGATTAGAAGCATGGTTAATGCTGATGAGATAGTTGTGGGGCAGTTTGTTAAGAAATCACTAAAACGAGAGCAGATTGCTATCTTGCTTGGTCTGAATGAAGACGAATTGACTGTGTTAGAGGCCGAGGAGGACATTGAGGTATTGAATGATGATGAGATCTTAAATGATCCAAATGTTGAGATGAGTACGGGATTTATTTATGAGAATGAGGAGGTTGGGGTCGAAGATGTGACTGCTGAGGAATACCCTGATCTGTTTCAACACATCAATGTTGATCAGGGTGCTCCAATTTTTACTGACATAACGATCAAAGATGCAGAAGATCATCTAGAAAAGACGTCCAAGGGAAAGAATGTCATTGATACTAGAGTTGATCCAAGGGCCGATCCATCCATTGCTGATATTCACAGTTGGTTTGCACATCAAGACAAGAGGGTTGGTAAGATTATAAATACGCACAGGTATGTTGATAAAGAATTGCAAGAAGCCATCGCACACGCCAAAGCCAACCAAAAGTCTACGTTCAAGACCGTGTCGAAAGTTCAAGGTGATATTATTTCTTGGCTTTATGATTCTGATCTGAAAGTATGTGTTGCTAAATGGGAGAAGGGCGTTCAGTACTATGAACGAATGTCTGATCTTCTCTCATTACCGAGATGGGACGTACGTACTCTGTCGTATCGTCCATTTATTAATCGTGGCGGGAATCACCATGCAAGTTGGTTTTACTAACATCTGCTGTTTGAGGTGAACCACGGGTTCCAATTTTTTAAACCACAGATTCCAATCCGTAAGCGTCTCAATGAGATTGACCCAAGGACAGGTTGGAAAAAGTTGGTACTTAAGGTAAAGCCGCCAAAGACCATGAAGCGTGTGCCAGTGAAGATGATGAATCAACATATGTGGTTATCTTTCAATCGCTGGTACTATGACAACAAAACTGGCGAGGCCGTCATCGTGTTGGGTAAAGGATTGAAGACTGAGCTAATCAAGATCATCGATCCGATGTGGCTGATTAACTTAACCGAGACCGACAACGACGTGCTACACAAGAATAAGATATTGATCGAGCGCAATGAAGACTATGATCTGAATAAGTAGTTCCAACGCGTTGTGCGTGTATGTTATGAGAACGGGATTCATAATTGCAGAGATTGGCGGTCCAAGCGCTTCAAGTAAAGTGTAGACAAAGAGCTCAAGACGAGGGGGTGTCTGTTAGTACACGGTTTTGCGTCTTGAGTTTTTGTATCTATCGTTATTGTATTTTTCGTTTTATTAATGTAATAAACTATTAAGATATTTATATAGTTCGCTAAAGTATAGTCTAGTTCGCTAAGGATGTTTAGCGAACTAGATCTAAGTTAATATCCCTCCTGATTCGTTAAGGATGTTTAACGAATTAGGGGGTGATTCGTTAAGTTATTCCATTAAAGTGTATGTAACGAATTGGATTCTAGTTCGTTATGGAATGTTAACGAACTAGATCCATCTTCTATTTATAGTGGCTTCAGTCCACAGTTTAATGTTAAGCATTGAGTTTAATTATCGAACCTCTGCCCAAATACTCTCTCAAGCTTCATTCAAGTATTAATATTATACACATACAATATATATATATATATATATATATATATATATATATATATATATATATATAAGATATAACATACAATCAAGAGTAATTATGAACTAGATCTGTGTTAGGTTAATTATATATCAGATCTGAGATCTGTGTTAGATTAACGAGATCAAACAAGTGGTATAAGAGCATTGTTAAACCGTCTTCGAACCGAGAGGATCTAGTCATTTGATATGATGTTGTTTAGGTATTGGATTAGTTATGGTGTGAATGGTGAGAGAGAGAATATGGAAGGAATACTTTAAGAATAAATTAACACCAATACTTTTTTACATTAGGATTAAGGTATATATAGAGAATATATTCATTCATTAGACATCTCTAATGAAAGAATATTTACATTAACGATGCCTCTATATTATCCTATTATAACCTATACATTAAGAATACATTATATACGATATAACAAAGATCGAGACGCTAAACGATGTACTAACAAACTCCCCCTCGTCTCGAGCTTGGTTATCTTCCATCTTGAATACGTTATCACAAAGAATGAGATGCCGTGTAGTAACAAACTCCCCCTCATCTCGAGCTTTAAGATATTCTTTTCCTTAGATACTTTAATATTCATTTGTCAAAAACATCAAACGAGTGAAAATTTTCTTCATACGTTAGCCGATCATACTTTATATTCATTCGTTCACACCTTTCTAACGAATGAATTTCTCATACTTTAAACGATAACCCACCACATACGTTAGATGATCAATAACTGCATTAACTAATGTGATATTCCATGGAAATAAATTAACGAATGAAATATCCCATATACTCTCCAACGAACGTAGCATATAGCGAATGTGAAAGGACAAATAAATATGCCTTCATCTAACGAATGAGACTAATAAATAATAAAGTTGTACCCGTCTTTGTTGACCCTTAATATAACGAATGTGAACCATGATGTATGCGATGTGATTTCCATGAGCTAGTAACGAATGAGACTGATATATATAACAAACATTCAGCCATCATTGTTGACTTTCATTATCATGTTGTGCAAATGAATCTTCTTAACGAATGTCTTGGGTAGTGCATGACTAACGAATGAGACATATATTTCACATGCAATTCTAACGAATGTGAGGAGTAAGATTGGAGAACGAACGGGTTGTTAGATTGGACAATGAATGGGTTGTTAAGTTGTTACAACCAAATTACCAACTTCCAAACAACTCACTAACAAAGCCATAACAACCTCACGAATCTGCACCCAAGTAATCATACGAATGTGCATTCAAATATTCCTTGAAGAACTTCAAATATTCCAGCAACGTTCATTTTACTACGGCCGGAAATCATAACTTCATGTACATCATCATTGCCGGAACCGTAACCTCATGCATATAATTAACACCGGAACCGCATATTCATTTCCAGAATCATGATTTCATGCACATAAGTAACACTGTAACCAATCATCATCATCATGAATTGCCGGATTCAATACAGTGGCCGGAATCATCATGTATATCATTGTCGGAAAATCAGAGATCAAGTTTCATCCCGATTTCATTCCAAAATCATTCGTTTAATAACATTTAACTCTTCATACATTAAACATCAACCGATTATCATCCGAAGTTACCGAAAATCAAACCGAAAGATCAATACGTTAACCATTTGCAAAAAAATCATCATCCGATCCACTCCAAACACTATTCAACACCGAATCCAAATCCGATTTCATCAACGAAATCGAAATCGATGTTAATATATTAAGATCCAATTCACTCAAATCAAATCCATATAACGCCCAATCAATACATTAATCACTTGATTCGAACCACATCAATCCAATTCAAACCATAATACCTTAATCATGTGATCGATTCTCCGAATCAAACCAAAAATATGAATCATATACGTTAAGCAATCCGGATCTAATCCAAATCATGAAACTAAAACCGGATCTAATTCAATATTTTTTAACCAGAAACCGAATCTAATACATTAATCCACCGTATCCGATTCATTTCATAAAACACAAACCAAATCAATCAATCAACAGTCCAAATTCCAATTCCTCACAACCAAATCACATCAATACCTTACCAATCTCACATCCAAACCAATCAATCCATTTCCAATTCTGAATCAACTCAAATCAATTTAAAATCAAACCGGATCTAAACTTAACATAAAATAACAATTAATCGTCTACTAATAAAAAATTAACTATCAAATCAAGAGCAAAAGAGCACCGAAGGCTCTGATACCACTTGTTTGATCTCGTTAATCAAACACAGATCTCAAATCTGATATATAATTAACCTAACGCGGATCTAATTCATAATTACTCTTGATTGTATGTTATACGTTATATATATATATATATATATATATATATTAATTGTATGTATGTGTATAATATTAATACTTGAATGAAGCTTGAGAGAGTATTTGGGCAGAGGTTCGATAATTAAACTCAATGCTTAACATTAAACTGTGGACTGAAGCCACTATAAATAGAAGATGGATCTAGTTCGTTAACATTCCATAACGAACTAGAATCCACTTCGTTACATACACTTTAATGGAATAACTTAACGAATCACCCCCTGATTCGTTAAACATCCTTAACGAATCACGAGGGATAATAACTTAGATCTAGTCCGCTAAACATCCTTAGCAAACTAGACTATACTTAAACTAACTACATAAATATCTTAATTGTTTATTACATTAATAAAACGACAAATACAATAACGATAGATACAAAGACTCAAGACGCAAAATCGTGCACTAACAGACACCCCCTCGTCTTGAGCTCTTTGTCTTTACTTTACTTGAACGTCTTGTCTGCCAATCCCTGCAGCTGTTAATCCCATGCTCATGACACACCCTAACAACGCGTTGGAACTGCATAGCCAGATCATAGTCTTCATTGCACTCGATCAATATCTTATTCTTGTGTAGTGTCACAACCTCAAAATCCACTAACGAAGTTTTACCGTCAGAGGGTGTGAACTGGCAGGATCGGAATCATCAGTTATAATCAAACCATAAAAACGTTTAAATGCAAATAAGTGCGGAAGCGAAAAAAAACCTTAATTCAAAAGTTGCGTCACGCAGGACGACTTAAAACCAAAGATAACTGTTAAAAATAAGTTTGCAGAATAAAAGTGTTTTCATTTAATGCATGCTCCTAAACCGCGCGCCCCGCCTCGGCTACCTGAGAATAACATACTAAAAGTGTCAACACAAGGTTGGTGAGTTCACAAGTTATATAAGATAAATCGTTTAGCGTTTTGCGTAACCTCGTTACGGCGTTTCAGTGTTGCGTAACCACGTTACGGCGTTTAAGTGTTGCGTAACCACGTTACGGCGTTTAAGTGTTGCGTAACCACGTTACGGCGTTTAAGTGTTGCGTAACCACGTTACGGCGTTTAAGTGTTTTGCATTACCAGATAGTGTTACGTCAAATTATATATCGATAGGTAGCTAATCTATACAACAAGTATCGCTAACTGGTTCGAGACCGAAGCTGACTGTTTATCAAGTGCCCGTCACCAGGTCAACCCAGACCATGGTAAGTGTTAGCCAAAATTACACCCACTCAACCTCCAGTTGAGCTTAGCGTTGGGTGGGGTTTGTCAAACCCAGTAGTACTACTCAACAGGGACTCGCTATTCAAAATATTAACCGGTTCGATGTGTGGGACTTCAAATGTTACGTTTGCCGCTTAGCCTTTACAAGTGATATATAATTTATAACAAAATCTTAAATATGCGTTTATCTCAGAAAATGCGTTTATCGGAGTATGTTATCTCCCCCAAGTGAAAAACGTTTGAAAACAGTTCAAAGAGCGGGGTAAGTGAAACTCACTGTTTGCGAAGAATATCCCGATATAGATCACCAAGTGATGCGCGTCGTAGAAACTCTCTAGCGTTCTAAATAACAAAGAGATTTTCTAAGTATCGGTACGTTTAACGAGTCTCTAGACTCGGCACATAATACCTATGCACGTAACAGATTTCGTGTTTCGTTTGTGAATCGTGTGTGACTTAAACAAGTACAATTGTGATACGATACATGAGTGAGCAATTACTTTCGTGTCACGTACTAATAACATACTTTACTAGCAATTATCCCCGTAAGGGCATTTTGGTCAACAAACAAAATTAACTAACCATTATTCCCCATAAGGGCAATTTGGTCAATTCATGGCAATCAATTAGCAACTATTCCCCGCAAGGGTATTTTGGTCAAAACATAACAAATATATAAAAACTATCATATTTCATGCATTTTTACACAACTCAGCAGTTAGTTTCATTATGACAGAATTTCTACTTGAAAGATTGTACTATTTCACCGATCATAACGTCTCAATTAATTCACCAAAAATCACCACAGAAGCATACATATCTTAGGTTTCCAGAACATATTTTATCTTATTTTTATTCCACATATTTTTCTTATAATGACCAAAACATTACAGCAAACTCATATCAGTCAGATTCATGCGCAACAGAATTTTATTTGCGATTCCCGTTAAACGAAAAATCCAATAAATGCAAGACCACTTGGGTTTGGTTCCTAACTCAATGAGTCAACTTCCAGAAGTGGAACCAACCCAATTGGCCTCGTGGTTCATGAGATATAACACTTACAACTTAACCTAACAGCAGGTCTAACAGCTCAGCTTTGCACCACGTTTTTGTAAAATAATAAAAGTACACTTCTACTTGTCCAAAAATTACAAACTTATACTTCATGGAAACTAGACTCAACCTAGTTTACTGCAGTACCCACAATCTCAACCAATTTTCACGTTTACACTTCGTTACAGTCATTTAAACATCGTATACACATTCTGCCCAGATTCTGTTCACATCAAAACTTAACAATTTCACTAGCCATGGATCACAAATAAATCATATAACATGCTAGACACTAATACTACTATCCATGTATCTCAATTACACCATACATACAAGATTAGGGTTTGTGTTTTAACTCAAATCAAAGACAACAATGAATCATGCAACAACATCAATCTAGTTATCAATTCATTATCCAAATAACAACAATCATATTAACCATATACATGAACAAAATCGGCTGCCTAGGGTTTGTACTTAACCCATTAAACATCAAAATTAAACAGCAAGAAGGTAAAGGATGATCAATTATACCTTCCTAGCACCTAGTTCTTTGATTAATCACTTGATTTGATGTGTATATGTGTGTGTTCTTGTGGACGGCAGCCGTGGAGAACAAAGGGAGGGCCGATCGGGGTTTGTGGTGTGGGGGAAAAGAAAAGAAAATAAGTTAGGGTTTGTAGTTAAGGTTATATTTATAATTATGCAAGTTACACTCTAGTCCCTCTACTTCCAAGTGTTACATCTCTAGCCTAACTAATTGGTTCTTGTTTCTTGTTTAACATTCCACATAACATAATCAAGTAACGCACATATATCTAACACATAATTATCACATAATTATTGTTTTGACGTTTTTCGTTCATTTATCAATCGTTTGCGTCAACTCGTTTGCGTTTCGGTGCAAATCCCGAAAGACTACACATGTAGTAAGTGTTAAGCGTCATTTAAACCCTAGTTTAAATGTAATGAAGTGTGCGTTATAGATTTAACGATCTTAAAGTTTGAATTGATGGAGTTGAGTTAACGGAGTTAACCTGAAATTGACGATTGTCACATCATTCCCATGTTAAAGAATTTTCGTCCCGAAACTTTGAGTCAAGTCGTGATGAGAGTCTGAAAGAGTAAAAATTTTTTTTCAGTTTGTCATATCATCCCCTAGTAGAAAGAAATTTCGTCCCGAAATTTAATTCATACCTCCGGTGATGTTTGACGGTTTGCCGAGTTTCGCGGTTTTCTGTGTTTGGTTAGCCCTTCAAAAAGGTGAGGATACTTTTTCATCATTTGATCCTCGCGTTCCCACGTGAACTCCGGTCCACGTCTCGAGTTCCAACGAACCTTAACGATTGGAATTTTGCTGTGTTTGAGCGTTTTGGTTTCCCAATCCAAAACCTCGACTGGTTCTTCAATGAAACGTAACTGTTCATCAATTTGTAGTTCCTCCAAAGGGACTACTTGGGATTCATCAGATAGGCATTTCTTCAAATTTGATACGTGGAATACATCGTGTACGCCACTGAGTTCTGTTGGTAGGTCCAGTTGGTACGCCACCGGACCAATGCGCTCAGTTATCCGGTACGGACCAACATACCGTGGGTTGAGTTTGTTTCGCTTTCCAAAGCGAACCACACCTTTCCAAGGTGAGACTTTGAGTAACACCCGATCGTTCACTTGAAATTCGAGAGGTTTTCGGCGCTTGTCGGCGTAACTCTTTTGGCGATCTCGTGCTGCTGCCATGCGATTTCGGATTTGAACAATCTTTTCCGAGGTTTCGAGTACCAGTTCCGGACCAGTAATTTGGCTGTCACCCACCTCTGCCCAGCAGAGTGGTGATCGACACTTCCGTCCGTACAGCGCTTCAAACGGCGCTGCCTTAATACTTGCGTGGTAGCTGTTATTATACGAAAACTCTACCAAGGGTAAGTGGGGTTCCCAACTTTTTCCGAAATCTAAAACGCATGCACGCAACATATCCTCCAGGGTCTGAATAGTCCGTTCACTTTGCCCATCCGTCTGAGGATGGTATGCTGTACTCATATCGAGACGGGTGCCCAGTGCGCTTTGCAGCGACTTCCAAAAGTGCGAGGTGAAACGAGAATCTCGATCGGAAATGATCGAGACAGGCACTCCGTGTCTAGACACCACTTCTTTCATGTATACGCGAGTCAGTCTTTCCATTTTGTCCATTTCCTTAATTGCTAGGAAGTGTGCCGATTTAGTCAACCGGTCAACGATCACCCAGATGGTATCGCATCCCGTCGGTGTCTTAGGCAAACCCGTAATAAAGTCCATTGAGATGTGCTCCCATTTCCACATTGGGAGTTCCGGTTGTTGCAGTAGACCAGATGGTTTCTGGTATTCTATCTTGACTCTGGCACAAGTCAAGCATTTGCTCACGTAGGTGGCAATGTCGGCTTTCATGTTCGGCCACCAGTAAAGTGCCTTTAAATCATGATACATTTTGTCTGAGCCAGGGTGGATAGAATATCGGGACTTGTGAGCTTCGTCCATCACTAGAGTTCTCAACTCTCCGTATCGTGGAACCCAAATCCGGTTCTCAAAATATCGGACCCCGTCCGATCTGGTTTCAAGTTGCTTGTTCATGCCCCGCATGAGTTCCGATGGGAGATTTTCATCTTTCAAAGCTTCAAGTTGCGCATCGCGAATCTGATCGGGTAAGCTGGCATGAATCGTGAGTTGCAATGCTCTCACCCGTCTGGGTTTATCTGTTTCCTTTCTGCTGAGGGCGTCGGCCACCACATTGGCCTTGCCAGGGTGGTACTTGATGGCACAATCGTAATCTTTAAGCAGCTCGACCCAACGACGCTGTCGCATGTTCAGCTCCTTCTGATCGTAGATATGTTGGAGACTCTTGTGGTCGGTGTAAATGGTAAACTTGGTACCGTACAAGTAATGCCTCCATATCTTAAGAGCAAACACCACAGCTTCGAGTTCCAAATCATGGGTCGTGTAGTTCTTCTCGTGAACCCGTAGTTGTCTTGAGGCGTAGGCTATAACCTTCTCGAGTTGCATCAGCACACAACCGAGACCTTGTATAGATGCGTCACAGTGTACCTCAAAATTTTCCGTTCCCTCGGGGAGGGCTAAAATAGGGGCGCTACAAAGCTTGGTTTTCAACAGTTGAAAAGCGGATTCTTGCGCGTCACCCCAGTTGTACTTAGTGCCCTTGTGGGTCAAAGCGGTGAGGGGTTGAGCAATTTTTGAAAATCCCTCGATGAAACGCCGGTAGTAGCCGGCCAGTCCTAGGAATTGTCGCACCTCAGTCGGAGTCTTAGGTGCTTCCCAGTTTTTGATGGCCTCTACCTTACCGGGATCGACATGGATACCATTCTCGTTGATCACATGTCCTAAAAAGTGAACCTCGCGAAGCCAAAATTCACATTTCGAGAGTTTAGCATACAGTTGTTCCTTCTTCAATAGTTCCAGAATTACCTTTAGGTGCTCTTCGTGGTCAGTCTCGTTCTTGGAGTAGACGAGAATATCATCGATGAAAACAATCACGAACTTGTCGAGGTACGCCTTGCATACTCGATTCATGAGATCCATAAATACAGCTGGCGCGTTGGTTAGGCCAAAAGGCATAACCGAAAACTCGTAGTGACCATACCGTGTTCTGAAAGCCGTCTTTGAGATATCTTCTTCGCGCACTCTCAGCTGGTGGTAACCGGATCGTAGATCAATCTTCGAGTAGTAACTCGATCCTTGAAGCTGGTCAAACAAATCATCAATTCGGGGTAAAGGATAACGGTTCTTGACCGTCACCTTGTTCAACTCCCGGTAGTCGATGCACATTCGGAAAGTCCCGTCTTTCTTTCGGACAAACAAGACAGGGGCTCCCCATGGCGATGAGCTAGGTCGGATAAAACCCTTATCCAACAAATCTTGCAACTGAGTGGACAACTCCTGAAGTTCCGCCGGTGCGAGCCGATACGGGGCTCGTGCTATGGGTGCTGCACCGGGTGTCAACTCGATTTGGAATTCGACTTGACGAATAGGAGGGAGTCCGGGCAAATCCTCTGGGAAAACTTCCGGGAAGTCTCGCACAACAGGTATATCTTCAATTCGTTTCTCCTCCGCGGGTTTCTCAACAATCTGCGCCAAAATTGCCGGATGACCCTTTCGTAGATACTTCTGTGCCTTCATAAGGGTAATGACGCTGGTGGTCATGCCGCTTCTCTCACCTCGGACCGAAATGATCTCGCCGGAAGGGGTGGTAATATGGACTATCTTATCATGGCATATAATCTCCGCTCGGTTCTCGGATAACCAGTCCATGCCGACAACGACATCGAAACTACTAAGCGTAAAAGGAATAAGGTCGATGTCAAAGACATGACCTGACAGTTTCAACTTACATCCCGCAAGTATATGAGTTGTTACTACAGTTTTACCGTTAGCTAATTCGACAGGAAACTTAGCGTCTAACGGGGTTGGAGTAAGGTCTAAAAGTTGGCTAAAGGCTTTCGACACAAAACTCCTATCAGCTCCAGTGTCAAATAAAACAGAAGCAAAACAATCGTTTACAGGGAACTTACCAGACACCACATGCGGATCATTGCGGGCTTGACCCGATCCAATCACAAACGCTCTTCCTTTGCCATTTCCTCCACCATTACTGCCACTTCCATTACCCCCGTTATTGTCATTCTGTTTCAGCTTGGGGCAATCCTTCCGGAAATGACCTTCCTGCCCACATTCAAAGCATCGCTTAGTTGTCATCGGTGGCTTAGGAGCACCC
This sequence comes from Bidens hawaiensis, assembly GCF_021521415.1. NCBI lineage: Eukaryota > Viridiplantae > Streptophyta > Magnoliopsida > Asterales > Asteraceae > Bidens > Bidens hawaiensis. The sequence continues at coordinate 43,251 of NW_027505338.1, read as the reverse complement.
GCACCCTTTGCCGCAAGGTCTCCTCTACATTCTTTCGCTTGGTGACCTATCTTTCCGCATCTTTGACACTTGACACGGTCACACTGGCCAACATGATGAAAGTTGCACCTGTTGCACTTTGGATATTTCCCAGCATATCCGCTCGAAACCTGCCCGCTACCGTTGTTGTTGTTGTTGTTGTGATTCTGAGTGTTAAAGCTCCGAGTAAATTCGGGCTTACGGTAGTGGTGTTGCGGTGGGAGGTTCGAGGATGAAGATCTGGTGTTGTCAAACTTTCTCTTCCCGCTGTTCGGGTTGCTGTTGCTGTTACTGTTGCTGACGTGGTCATTACTCGGGTTGTCACGGGCTTTAGTGGTCGAACCCCTAGGTGGTAACGCACCTTGGGTCACAGCCTGATCCGTCAGTTTGTGAGCTAAACGGATCGCTTGTTGGATCGTGGCTGGTCTGGAAGACGTCACCATGCCCTGAATTTGCGGTGCTAAACCATCAATGTACATTTCTATCCTCTTGCTCGGCGGATCCACCATCCGCGGACACATCACAGCCAACTCGTGCGAACGAGTAGTGTAGGCTTCGATTTCCGAGCCCACCATCTTCAACGACCAAAATTCCGACTCTAACTTCGAAATTTCTTCCCTCGGACAGTACTCCTCTCGCATCATGCTCTTGAACTCCTCCCAGTTCATCGCGTTAGCCAGTTCCAACCCAAGGATCTGGACGTTTGAATTCCACCAAGTGAGGGCGGAATCCTCAAGTGTCCCAGCAGCGAATTTGACCCTACTGGCAGGGGGACAATTACACATCTCAAAGGCCGACTCGGCCTTCTCAGCCCAACGCAGGAAGCCTATAGCTCCCTCAGTGCCCTTAAACGTACTGGGCTTGCAGTCAAGGTAGTTCTTGAAGGTACACGTTCCACTCGGACCTCCAGTTTGATTCTGTACGTGTGCGGCTAAGGCGGCCGCAACATGGTCATTCAGCAGAGTTTGGAGTTCAGCTACAGTCATGCTGATGTTACCACGTCCTCGTCCAGCGTTTCTTCCAGCCATTTCCTAGAATCACCGTATAAAATGTTAAACATGAATTTTTCTTTCATATACAACACACCATACATGTAATAAAAGATAGGTAAGAAAGAAAATAAGAAACAACATCGCATCACAACGACATATTAGTCTAAAAAAAAATTCATGATTAAAACCATTGTATTCGCTACAAAGTATTTCCAATCAATCCTTAAAATCATAGAAAAATAATAGTTCGGATGGAGACAACCCCTCCATCTAAGTGTCATCATTACTATATGTCGTCATCTGAGGACACCTCTGAGTGTGCCTCCTCCTCAGCCGGTTCTTCTTCGGGTTCCTCCTCGGGATCTTCCTCGGGATCTTCCTCAGGCTCCTCTTCGGGATCTTCTTCAGGTTCTACTTCAGGCTCTGCCCCAGGCTCGGCCTCAGGCTCTGCCTCAGGTTCGGCTGCGTTCTGAGCAAGTTGCATTTGTAAGACATCACAACGCTCTAACGCTATCTCAGTTCGGGTCCTTGCTTCTTGGAGTTGCTCTTGCAAGTCTATCATCTCAGCTTGCATCTTCATCATAACCTTCATTTGTTGCTCACTAGTCTCTTGCATATCTTTCATTGCCGCTGCCATGCGGGCAATCTCCTCCTTAGTCTCGGTTCCGTCTTTAAACAGTCTGGAAACGTTCTCTCTCGTGTAGCGCATGTAACCCACATCACGCTCCAAACAAGAAACGACAGCTGCGAGAACTCGCTCCACAGGTTCGGTTATGGGTGGTAGAGTGTTGGGATAAGCAGGGTGGTTCGGGTGAGGCAACGGGGGAACTTGTTCGCGATAGACCATACGTCTGATCATGTTAGGGTACCAATCCCAGCTAACGTCGTTTTCGTAAAGGCCTCCGGATAGGCGGTACCTCTTCGGTGCGGGAGCTTCGAGTTCCGGGACTACGCGGGGTGGCGAGGCGGTAGGTAACTGAGGTTCCTTCCCGTGAGCATGCGTCATCGAATCGGATGATGATGAGGGTGGCGTCGACATTCCTACAGGTAAGCCGTGTATGCGCGCGTATGAGTGAAAGAGATAAAGAGATAAGATTTCAAGACTACACAAACCTATGCAGTGCGTATCATTATAACTAATGGGTCGTCGCGGTTATAGTCTAGTATGCATGCAGCTTCTAGTTCGCTATAACCAATGGATCTGATACCAATCTGTCACACCCTCAAAATCCACTAACAGAGTTTTACCGTCAGAGGGTGTGAACTGGCAGGATCGGAATCATCAGTTATAATCAAACCATAAAAACGTTTAAATGCAAATAAGTGCGGAAGCGAAAAAAAAACCTTAATTCAAAAGTTGCGTCAGGCAGGACGACTTAAAACCAAAGATAACTGTTAAAAATAAGTTTGCAGAATAAAAGTGTTTTCATTTAATGCATGCTCCTAAACCGCGCGCCCGCCTCGGATACCTGAGAATAACATACTAAAAGTGTCAACACAAGGTTGGTGAGTTCACAAGTTATATAAGATAAATCGTTTAGCGTTTTGCGTAACCTCGTTACGGCGTTTCAGTGTTGCGTAACCACGTTACGGCATTTAAGTGTTGCGTAACCACGTTACGGCGTTTAAGTGTTGCGTAACCACGTTACGGCGTTTAAGTGTTGCGTAACCACGTTACGGCGTTTAAGTGTTTTGCATTACCAGATAGTGTTACGTCAAATTATATATCGATAGGTAGCTAATCTATACAACAAGTATCGCTAACTGGTTCGAGACCGAAGCTGACTGTTTATCAAGTGCCCGTCACCAGGTCAACCCAGACCATGGTAAGTGTTAGCCAAAATTACACCCACTCAACCTCCAGTTGAGCTTAGCGTTGGGTGGGGTTTGTCAAACCCAGTAGTACTACTCAACAGGGACTCGCTATTCAAAATATTAACCGGTTCGATGTGTGGGACTTCAAATGTTACGTTTGCCGCTTAGCCTTTACAAGTGATATATAATTTATAACAAAATCTTAAATATGCGTTTATCTCAGAAAATGCGTTTATCGGAGTATGTTATCTCCCCCAAGTGAAAAACGTTTGAAAACAGTTCAAAGAGCGGGGTAAGTGAAACTCACTGTTTGCGAAGAATATCCCGATATAGATCACCAAGTGATGCGCGTCGTAGAAACTCTCTAGCGTTCTAAATAACAAAGAGATTTTCTAAGTATCGGTACGTTTAACGAGTCTCTAGACTCGGCACATAATACCTATGCACGTAACAGATTTCGTGTTTCGTTTGTGAATCGTGTGTGACTTAAACAAGTACAATTGTGATACGATACATGAGTGAGCAATTACTTTCGTGTCACGTACTAATAACATACTTTACTAGCAATTATCCCCGTAAGGGCATTTTGGTCAACAAACAAAATTAACTAACCATTATTCCCCATAAGGGCAATTTGGTCAATTCATGGCAATCAATTAGCAACTATTCCCCGCAAGGGTATTTTGGTCAAAACATAACAAATATATAAAAACTATCATATTTCATGCATTTTTACACAACTCAGCAGTTAGTTTCATTATGACAGAATTTCTACTTGAAAGATTGTACTATTTCACCGATCATAACGTCTCAATTAATTCACCAAAAATCACCACAGAAGCATACATATCTTAGGTTTCCAGAACATATTTTATCTTATTTTTATTCCACATATTTTTCTTATAATGACCAAAACATTACAGCAAACTCATATCAGTCAGATTCATGCGCAACAGAATGTTATTTGCAATTCCCGTTAAACGAAAAATCTAATAAATGCAAGACTACTAGGGTTTGGTTCCAAACTCAATGAGTCAACTTCCAGAAGTGGAACCAACCCAATTGGCCTCGTGGTTCATGAGATATAACATTTACAACTTAACCTAACAGCAGGTCTAACAGCTCAGCTTTGCACCACGTTTTTGTAAAATAATAAAAGTACACTTCTACTTGTCCAAAAATTACAAACTTATACTTCATGGAAACTAGACTCAACCTAGTTTACTGCAGTACCCACAATCTCAACCAATTTTCACGTTTACACTTCGTTACAGTCATTTAAACATCGTATACACATTCTGCCCAGATTCTGTTCACATCAAAACTTAACAATTTCACTAGCCATGGATCACAAATAAATCATATAACATGCTAGACACTAATACTACTATCCATGCATCTCAATTACACCATACATACAAGATTAGGGTTTGTGTTTTAACTCAAATCAAAGACAACAATGAATCATGCAACAACATCAATCTAGTTATCAATTCATTATCCAAATAACAACAATCATATTAACCATATACATGAACAAAATCGGCTGCCTAGGGTTTGTACTTAACCCATTAAACATCAAAATTAAACAACAAGAAGGTAAAGGATGATCAATTATACCTTCCTAGCACCTAGTTCTTTGATTAATCACTTGATTTGATGTGTATATGTGTGTGTTCTTGTGGACGGCAGCCGTGGAGAACAAAGGGAGGGCCGATCGGGGTTTGTGGTGTGGGGGAAAAGAAAAGAAAATAAGTTAGGGTTTGTAGTTAAGGTTATATTTATAATTATACAAGTTACACTCTAGTCCCTCTACTTCCAAGTGTTACATCTCTAGCCTAACTAATTGGTTCTTGTTTCTTGTTTAACATTCCACATAACATAATCAAGTAACACACATATATCTAACACATAATTATCACATAATTATTGTTTTGACGTTTTTTGTTCATTTATCAATCGTTTGCGTCAACTCGTTTGCGTTTCGGTGCAAATCCCGAAAGACTACACATGTAGTAAGTGTTAAGCGTCATTTAAACCCTAGTTTAAATGTAATGAAGTGTGCGTTATAGATTTAACGATCTTAAAGTTTGAATTGACGGAGTTGAGTTAACGGAGTTAACCTGAAATTGACGATTGTCACATGTAGCACGTCGTTGTCGGTCTCGGTTAAGTTAATCAGCCACATCGGATCGATGATCTTGATCAGCTCAGTGTTTAATCCTTTGCCCAACACGATAACTGCCTTGCCAGTCTTGTTGTCATAGTACCAGCGGTTGAAAGATAACCACATGTGTTGATTCATCATCTTCAATGGCACACGCTTCATGGTTTTTGGCGGCTTTACCTTAAGTACCAGCTTCTTCCAACCTGTCCTTGGGTCAATCTCATTGAGACGCTTACGGATTGGAATCTGTGGTTGTAAAAATTCGAACCCGTGGTTCACCTCAAACAGCAGTTTTTGGTAAAACCAAATTTCATGGTGATTCCAGCCACGATTAATAAATGGACGATACGACAGAGTACGTACGTCATATCTCGATAATGAGAGAAGATCAGACATTCGTTCATAGTACTGAACGCCCTTCTCCCATTTAGCAACACATACTTTCAGATCAGAATCTTAAAGCCAAGAAATAATATCACCTTGAACTTTCGACACGGCCTTGAACGTAGTCTTTTGGTTGGCTTTGGCGCGTGCGATGGCTTCTTGCAGTTCTTTATCAACGTACCTGTGCGTATTTATAATCTTACCAACCCTCTTGTCTTGATGAGCAAACCAACTATGAATGTCAGCCATGGACGGATCAGCCCTTGGATCAACTCTCGTATCAATGACATTCTTTCCCTTGGAAGTCTTTTCCAGATGATCTTTGCTTCTTTGACCGTTTCTTCAGTAAAAACTGGAGTACCCTGATCAACAATGTTGTGTTGAAGCAGATCAGGATATTCCTCAGCAGTCACATCCTCCACCTCAACCTCCTCATTCTCATAAATAAAACTCGTACTCGTCTCAATAGTTGGATCATTTAAGATCTCTTCATTATGACCAAGCAAGATAGCAATCTGCTCTCGTGTTAGTGATTTCTCAACAAACTGCCCCACAACTATCTCATCAGCATTAACCATGCTTCTAATCACCCCTCACCATCAATAATAATAACAGTATCGGCCTCGATCATCTCAATCTATTTGGCAGCCGTATAATCATGATAAATAATAATCTGCTTGCCTGAATCATCAACAGAACTCGTACCCGCACCATAAGTTGGATCTTGAGTTTGTTTAGTCTCACCATCAGCACCAGAATCATCCGGATCCTCATCATCATTCTTGAGTTTTTTTAGCGCGCCATCTTTGCACGTAAGTTGCAAAATAAGCTCCTCTTGTTCTTTTATTTTCACCCCCTGAGACTCAACAATCTCACGAAGGGCCTTTGTTTCCTTTTGGAAAAAGGATACATAACTTAACAACCTCTTTTGATTTTCCATCATGCGTTCTTGATTCAAACGATCAACAGACATTTGATTTTCATACAAATGTAGAAGACTCAAATTTCAAAATTAACTTAAATTGACTTACCGAGGACCTTTATCTCGATAAACGAATACCTTAACATGTTTTTTTTCGTTAAAAACACTTAACTTAAAATAAAATAAATAATATGTAAAAATAAAAACAAAAATCTTTTTGAAATTTTGAATTTTGTTAAAACTGAATGTTTACCATAAAATTGTCCGAAAGAATAAAAAAGGAAAATAGTTTTGTGTTTTTGTATGATGTTTCAAAATCAGTACATATTTTTGGATTTTTGTCGAGTTTGAGCAGAGAATCATATTTGACCAAATTGCCCTTCCATCACAGCTTTATATTTCAGCGATATTTTGACTAGCCTTAAGTTGGTCATTGGTATTGTTGTCCACTTAAATCTAATAACAAACTTTCAAGTGTTTTTGTCATATGATTAATGGTTCAATTAAAGCACAAAATATCAGAAACAATCAGCCTCTAATCTCGGTTCAATCTTAATTTGATTTTTGCCATATCACCCCAACTTGACTTAAACAATTACATTGTTGATCAAAATTTAAATTTTATAGAAGTTTATGAGCGATGCATTATTTTCTTTTACTATGAGTGAATATGCACGAGCCCATCTGTCGGCTTACATACATTGTATCCCCTGGGGTCCGTTTCTTAACGGTATTGAGACGTGCGCAAGGGAGGAACAATGTATGACTAACAACGGATTTTGATCAAGTCAGTAATTTGGATTTGTATGAAGTACAACAGTGATCAAGTTTAATGACTTTGGGTTTACTCTAAAAGCGAATAAAATATTCATGCATATGAATACCCATATGATTAAGTCGCATAAAGACTCACAGTGTCCAGAACCTCAAAGCTTGTTATTTGCTTTATTTTATTTTTGGCTGATCAAACAAGTATAAGGCTTGAGTATGATAGGTTATTACATTACAGCCATCCTCACCGAGATTTATGCTAGAGATTAACACCTCTTTCAATTTGGCGTTTTTTTAAGTTTATATCACATAATTTACTCTACTTGTTTATTTTAAGACCTACCAATGCACCAATGCAATTAAGCACACAGTCTTTTAAGCTTATTTCTTGCTGGATTTGGGGTAAAGATAGTCAATGTACTATCATTTTCTCTTTTTGCTTCAAAAACTCAAAATTTTGAGGAGAATAAAACAAAAATAAATTTAATCGCCCCAGTTATATTAAGACTATAAATAAATGGCTAACCTATCAATTCACAAGTGAATAATAGGACCAAAACATGTAAGCATGCTTCACAATCTTAAATAACCAACATAATTTTAAGCGAAAAAATTAAACTAAAACGCATAACGAACGCCCTCAGCTAAGTCATTAGCCATTAAATAATTCGTGTTTCGAACATGAATGTGACCCATTCTACGATGCCATAGAATAGAGTCCTTCTCGGTTGCTTTGGAGACAAAACATGTTTCGATTGACGTTGATACTTTAGAACTCATATTTAAGACATAAATGTCGTTTGATCGAGGTGATCGCATGACAACCATGTCCTCGGGAATCATGTATCCCGGTTTCAAAATAAGACACTCTTTATCAGTAAAAACCGTGGTGTACTTCTTATCGCAAATATGCGACACACTCAATAAATTATGGTCCAACTTGTCACAGTAATTAACCTTTTCAAAAGTAATGTGACCATTGGAAACTTCACCCTCTTGTGTTATCATTCCCCCAGAATTCCCAGCAAACGCTACATAACCTCCTTGAATATTTCTCACATTGGTTAATAGGTCGAGATTTCCAGTGATATGACGAGAACATCCACTATCCATTATCCAGTTTTCACCAGACACAGTCTTGGATGTACCCTACACACAAAGTAAAAGTGATTAGTTCAAAAAGGCAGGCCATACCTCAGTCTTGGGCACCTTTTGAGTTTCACTTTGATCATTAACTTGAACATATTTCAACTTTTTTTCATCAACTTGAGTATAAGTTGCCGCCTTCCTTGACTTTCGTCTTAGATAAGCAGCTTGAACAATGTTTGAATTTGTGTTCTTACATATGGGCTCAGTTGGAACGAATTTTGGTTTCACTTGACCATGTGTTTCATTTACATGAATTACCTTACGAGGATTCACGTTTGAAAACATGATGTGTGTATCATCCTCACACGACACTGGTCGCTTCAAAATCTCCTTTATCACAGGAACCGGTTTCGAATGGTCCTTGATAAAAGGATGGAGATTCTGAGATTTCTGTTGACCACAGTTTCTCACCACATGACCTTGTTGACCACACAAGAAGCAACTTCGCATGTCAACATGACCACGTTGAGGTTTGGAAATAACAAATGCAACAGAAGGTTAATAACTTACATTTTTGGTGAAGTGTTTGGCCAAATCATAAGAAGTTACAGACTTCTTTTTCATATAAAAGTCAAGGTTATAACAATTGGAAAAACTTTTCAATGTATTTGTTCCAGTTGATTTTTCAAACCGAACCTTTTTAGCATGTTTTAACAATTGTTTTGCTTTAATTATCGGGTCTGATGAGTTCGATGTTTTGTCACAAACATATTGACGTTCCAAATCTTTCAAATTATCAGTTTCATTGTAAAAGACGCTCTCAATTAGTTCCGGTTTTAATTATACTAATCGGGATATCTTTTTCAGTGAAAATCGTATTCATTCCCTCTAACTTAAAAAACCTAGCAGATGATGGCTTAGAACTAGGAGGATTGATGAAACGCATCAAGACCTCATCCGAAATTTTTCGGTTTTTCTGACTTCTTTGCCTTCACAGATTTAACTTTCACATGTTCTTCATTTTTCACATTAGACTTGTATGAACCATATACAGCTTCCTCAAATTCTTGAGGCTCGCAAAGAATATGATTAGAACTTGGGATGTTCTTATTCTTGTGTAACACCTTGGGTTCAAACACGTCCTCAATATCACTTTGTCAACATTTTCAACAAAAACTTTGTTGCTTTCAACCTGAGGTTTTTGAGGTGCAAGTTGGGCTTTTTAACAGTTTCAAGTTTAACAGGTTTAGATTTTTCAGAAATCACAGGTTCTTTCACAATCACATCCTCTTCTCGTTTAGCAAAAGGATTTGCCTTATAGTCATTATGAAAAGGTGGTGGAATTTCAACAAAACCTATACCTTTCTTTGAATCTTTTTGCTTACTTGACACTTCGATTATTTCGTTTAGCAAAAAAGAAGATTTTCGAAATTTACCCAATTTGTTCTTCAACTCAAGAACCTCATTCTCAAGCTCGGTTATCTTTGAACGATGTTTCAAGATTTCTTGAAACTTTTGGTCATTAATTGTCATTTTCACATATAACTCAGCCTTGAGATCGTGGTTACTTGTCGACAATGCTTCAATCTTCTCTCGAGATCTCATTTGAGATTCAAGAGATTGTCGATAAGTATCCTTTAGAGAAGCAATTTCTCTCACTAGACTATCATTGTGATTTTTCAAAGACTCTATCTTAGGTTTGTTAGTCTCACACTCAACACAAGTTACTTTAACAGATGAAGTAGCAGAGATAGAATGACTAACCTCATTGATCATAGCCATGCAAGCAAACGTGGTTGGAACATTAACACATGAATCATCATAATCAGATTCATTGTCATTGTCAGAAGATAGCTCACTTCCACTTGCATCTTGAAAATCATCATTTTTCTCGAACATTGCCAAATTTGCTTGGGTATCTTGCACAATAGTCGTTGTGATTCATCTTATCATAATTAACCATAATATTATTAAATATGCGAAATTCGAATCATTTTATACGGGATTGCTTTGAGAAGAAGTTAATTGACCTTGAGAAAGTACATACTGACTTTCAGAAAGCCGATCTATTTACAAAGCTTTTTTTTTTTTAATACTCCATATCGATGTTTTATATAATTTACTATAAAACGATTACAATAAAGTGGCAGGCAAACGGGCAACAAGCTTTTGATAAAACGCGTTTTCAATTTTTGCTTGGTTTAAATGGATTGAAGGCCCTTGCTGATATCCTATAACAAGGATAACTATCTTTCTTTTCTGTCATTTATATTTTAAAATTTATTTTGGTTTTAGGGGGTGAACAACTAGAAAATACAAAAATATTGTGCTTTTTGTTTGTATAGATAAAAACCAAAAACATTAAAAATATAAAATCCAAAAACATTTGAAAATTTTGAAAAATCAAAAATATTGTGATTTCTTTTCTTAATGTTTTCCTTTAAAATATTTTGAAAAACCAAAAACATTTTAAAATTTGAAAATTCAAAAAGATTGTGCTTTTTATGTTTCTACAGAAAAATCCGAAAATCCAAAAAGATTGAGAGGTCTAATTTGTTTATAAAAAAATTGAAAAAGACAAAAAGATTGTACTTTATCGTATGTATAGAGAAAAACCAAAAAGATTTTTGCAAATGTTCGCTGAAAAGTATGTCAATTACCCAAATTTGAAGGACATGTACTTGTACATGTTTGGTCCAGATATTTACACGTAAATGATCGGGATAGCCATTCATTCGATAATGTAAAGTAGTTGGGGCGTTCGTTATTCGTTTTAGTTTAATTTTTCGCTGAAAATTATATCGGTTATTTAAGATTATGAAGCATGCTTTCATGTTTTGGTCCTACTATTCACTTGTGAATTGATAGGTTAGCCATTTATTTATAGTGTTAATATAACTAGGGCGATTAAATTTATTTTTGTTTTATGCTCCTCAAAATTTTGAGTTTTTGAAGCAAAAAGAGAAAATGATAGTACATTGACTATCTTGACCGCAAATCCAGTAAGAAATAAGCTTAAAACACCGTATGCTTAATTGCATTGGTGCATTGGTAGGTCTTAAAACAAACAAGTAGAGTAAAGTATGTGATATAAACATAAAGAAATGCCAAATTGAAAGAGGTGTTAGTCTCTAGCAAAAATCTCGGTGAGTATGGCATAAATGTAATAACCTGTCATACTCAAGCCTTATACTTGTTTGATTACCCAAAATAAGATAAAGCAAATAACAAGCTTTGAGGTTCTGGACACTGTGAGTCTTTATGCGGCTTAATCATCTGGGTATTCATATGCATGAATATTTTATTTGCTTTTAGAGCAAACCCAAAGTCATTAAACTTGATCACTGATGTACTTCGTACAAATCCAAATTACTGACTTGATCAAAATCAGCTGTTGGTCATACATTGTTCCTCCCTTGCGCGCATCTCAATACCATTAAGAAACGGACCCCAGGGGATACAATGTATGTAAGCCGACATATGGACTCGTGCATATTCACTCGTAGTAAAAGAAAATCAATGCATTGCTCATAAACTTCTATAAAATTCAAATTTTGATCAACAATATAATGGGGTGATATGGCAAAAATCAAATTAAGCTTGAACCGAGATTAGAGGCTAATAGTTTCTGATATTTTGTGCTTTAATTGAACCATTAATCATATCACAAAAATACTTGAAAGTTTTTTATTAGATTTAAGTGGACAACAATACCAATGACTAACTTAACGCCAGTCAAAATATTGCTGAAATATAAAGCTGTGATGGAAGGGAAATATGGTCAATATGATTCTCTGCTCAAACTCGACAAATAACCAAAAATATGTACTGCCTTTGAAAAATCATACAAAAACACCAAAATATTTTCCTTTTTTATTCTTTCGGATAATTTTCTTGTAAATATTCAATTTTAACTAAATTCAAAATTTCAAAACGATTTTTGTTTTTTTACATATTATCTATTTTATTTTAAGTTAACTGTTTTTATCGAAAAAAAAACATGTTAAGGTATTCGTTTATCGAGATAAAGGTCCTCGGTAAGTCAATTTAAGTTAACTTTGAAATTTGAGTCTTCTACATTTGTATGAAAATCAAATGTCTGGTGATCGTTTGAATCAAGACACATGATGGAAAATCAAAAGAGGTTGTTAACTTATGTATCCTTTTGCAAAAAGGAAACAAAGGCCCTTTGTGAGATTGTTGAGTCTCAGGGGGTGAAAATAAAAGAACAAGAGGAGCTTATTTTGCAACTTACGTGCAAAGATGACGCGCTAAAAAAACTCAAGAATGATGATGAGGATCCGGATGCATCTGCTGCTGATGGTGAGACTAAACAAACTCAAGATCCAGCTTCTGGTCCGGGTACGAGTTCGAGTTTAATTAGTCGATTTATTAGTGAACAGGGAAAAATATTATCTAGACGAGTAAATAGATTGACCTGTTGATGATTCAGGCAAGCAAATTATTACTTATCATGATTATACGGCTGCCAAACCGATTGAGATGATCGAGGCTGATACTGTTATTTTTATTTATGGTGAGGGGTGATTAGAAGCATGGTTAATGCTGATGAGATAACTGTGGGGCAGTTTGTTGAGAAATTACTAACACGAGAGCAGATTGCTATCTTGCTTGTCTGAATGAAGACGAATTGACTGTGTTAATGGCCGAGGAGGACATTGAGGTATTGAATGAATCTTAAAATCCAAATGTTGAGATGAGTACGGGATTTATTTATGAGAATGAGGAGGTTGGGGTCGAAGATGTGACTGCGGAATACCCTGATATGTTTCAACACATCAATGTTGATCAAGGTGCTCCAGTTTTTTCTGAAGAATCGATCAAAGAAGCAGAAAATCATCTAGAAAAGATGTCCAAGGGAAAGAATGTCATTGATACTAGAGTTGATCCATGGGCCGATCCATCCATGGCTGATATTCACCGTTGGTTTGCTCATCAAGACAAGAGGGTTGGTAAGATTATAAATACGCACAGGTATGTTGATAAAGAGTTGCAAGAAGCTATCACACATGCCAAAGCCAACAAAATACTACCTTCAAGGCCGTGTCGAAAGTTCAAGGTGATATTTTTTCTTGGCTTAATGATTCTGATATGAAAGTATGTATTGTTAAATGGGATAAAGGTGTTCAGTACTATGAACGAATGTCTGATCTTCTCTTATTACCGAGATGGGACGTACGTACTCTGGTGTATCGTCCATTTATTAATCGTGGCGAGAATCACCATGCAAGTTGGTTTTACCAACATCTGCTGTTTGAGGTGAACCACGGGTTCAAATTTTTTAAACCACATATTCCAATCCGTAAGCGTCTCAATGAGATTGACCCAAGGATAGGTTGGAAGAAGTTGGTACTTAAGGTAAAGCCGCCAAAGACCATGAAGCGTGTGCCAGTGAAGATGATGAATCAATATATGTGGTTATCTTTCAATCGCTGGTAATACGACAACAAAACTATCGAGGCCGTCATCGTGTTGGGTAAAGGATTAAAGACTGAGCTGATCAAGATCATCTATCCGATGTGGCTGATTAACTTAACCGAGACCGACAACGACGTGTTACACAAGAATAAGGTATTGATCAAGCGCAATGAAGACTATGATCTGGCTATGAAGTTCCAACGCGTTGTGCGTGTATGTTATGAGAACGGATTCATAGTTGCAGAGATTGGCGGTCCAAGCGCTTCAAGTAAAGTAAAGACAAAGAGCTCAAGACGTTGGGGTGTCTGTTAGTACACAGTTTTGCGTCTTGAGTCTTTGTATCTATCGTTATTGTATTTGTTGTTTTATTAATGTAATAAACTATTAAGATATTTATGTAGTTCGCTAAAGTATAGTCTAGTTCGCTAAGAATATTTAGCGAAATAGATCTAAGTTAATATCCCTCCTGATTCGTTAAGGATGTTTAACGAATCAGGGCGTGATTCGTTAAGTTATTTCATTAAAGTGTATGTAACGAAGTGGTTTCTAGTTCGTTATGGAATGTTACCGTACTAGATCCATCTCTTATTTATAGTGGCTTCAGTCCACAGTTTAATGTTAAGCATTTGAGTTATATTATCGAGCCACTGCCCAAATACTCTCTCAAGCTTCATTCAAGTATTAATATTATACACATACATACAATTAATATATATATATATAACGTATAACATACAATCAAGAGTAATTATGAACTAGATCCGCGTTAGGTTAATTATATATCAGATCTGAGATCTGTGTTAGATTAACGAGATCAAACAACAATTATTCCATAACTTGCATGTGACCCATTGTAGTGGCGGGTTAATCTACCATAGCACATATGTGATTATAGTTTAGCTGGCATGCAGTTGTGACCAACGTTTTTACCCACCATTTCGTTGATGATACACCATAACAAGTAATCCGCCATTTATAGTTTAGCGCGCATGCGGCCCACCATGGCGTGAATCGCCGGAACGCGCATGCGGCTTGTGATGATCAGCGACGACTCGCTGAAGCGTGTGTGAGACTCACAGTGCCCATTGTTGGCACAACGGAGCTATGGGTTAGCACGTTGGAGCTCAGTAGAGACCCGTGATGACCGGGGTTTGGTCTACCGCCTAACGTGCGAATGTGTGGTAGCAGAATTGGCTCGCCATATCCCGCACACGGCCTGCTGTGAGAGAATTGAATTGCCATTTACGTATCTTGGAGTACAAAGTCCAAATTAAGTAATGGCGAATCAGCGACCGAAGGGGCATGTATAAAACTTGATGCACTGTTTCCTATTTATAGTAAAAGCACGTGTAGTTGCAGGTGTTGTCATGCTGTTCCTTTTCAGGTGTTGTCTCCCTGGATGCACAGTTTCCTATTGAAAGGTTGTCTCCTTGGATAAAACACAAATGTGACTCTTACTTTTTATTATATTATTACTTTACTTTTTTTTGAAAAGGAAAGTAGGCTCGGAATTTTATCAGATTAACTCATATAAAAAGATTTGGATCTAGCGTGTATTGCTAGAAAAAATAAAAACACAGATCTAAAATCTTGACTCTAAAATAACGTAGATCGGGATATTATCAGAGCAACTGTTTTTCAGATCTAGGAATTTTTAACATATACTAATATCTGTAAGCCATAAATGTATTGTTTAGTAACAGATCTAAAGGTTTTCCCCAAAGTTTGATGGTATTTCTTCTTGTATACTTTCAGATCTGGATTTTTCTTGAGAGGAAAAAATCATAGATCTAGAATATTTAATGAACAAATCTGAGAACCGAGACGAAAAACAAAGAGTAATTCGTTGCCGTGTATCGCACGCATAGGGGTGGGTGTACTGGTTAAAGTTGTGTGGTGCCATGGACTACGGCTATCTCAGCATCGGATTTGCGATAAGTCGTCGCAAATGGGATGACATCCTCCCGAATCCAGAAGAACTTTGGTTTCCACTCATGGAGGCTACGGTACCATTCGGTACCAATAATCCCCATTCCGGTGGTGGCCCAACTGAACCACCCGCCGTTGCTGGTCATTTGTAAAAAACCGCAAACATACCAACGGATGATTCCATGTCGCGGGCTTGACAACATAATTCGATGTAACGAATTCTCGACATCCCAAAGGGATGGATCTGTGATAGATGGACTCCATACGTCGTCAAGATTGCCTCAGCAAACTTCGTTACAGGGAACCTGAAGTTCCCTGTGGTGAAGTGATCCGCATAAACGGCCATTTTTCTTAGCCGGCGGATTAGTAGCAATAGAACCGGCCACCAGGTATTCAGGCTCCCATTCCGGCGCCAGGTCGTAAACGTTGACAATATCGTCATAGTCCTTCTTCTTAAAGCTAAACACAACTTCGTCAATAGCAGGAGCACTCTTCTTGTTTCCCACCATCAAAATAGATTAAGATGTATACACGTACTTGGAAAAATTAGATCTGAGGATTCAAGATAAGTTCAGCGATCTCAGATCTAGAGTTGGAGAGGAAAAGAAGAATAATTAGAAGGAGGTAAGAGTTAAAGGAAGTTGGAAACCTCCTATTTATACACATCGCAGTTAATGCGATGGATAGGGTGCCAGTGGAGAGAGAAAAGTACGGCCCAGTCAAAAGCCGACACGTCAGGCGGGAAAGACGAAAAGCAAAAACGGACTGCAGAAAGACGTCATATACGTCTTATCAATTGTCCTGCGATAGTTCTCTTTCCGCCACATCATCATCTTACTCCCAATTGAAAATTCAAATATCTCAACAAAAAATATTTCCAAATATCACAAGTATACGATAATGCAAGATTCACAAGATGACAAAACATATTTCTTTTCATTCATATCAAAGATAATTACAAACTATGGACAGAAATTACAAGCAAAGTCCAATTCGATGGATCTTGGGCGGACGCATCTTCTGGAGGTGTAGGCGGAGAGTCCTCCGTCCCTTCCTCCAAGTATTCCTTCAGCTGGTACACACTGTCACTCGCCGCCGCAAACTTAGGAAACATATTTGGCAAAGGAAATGTCGAATTGTTGTATTCTTTGATACGCATGTCATATTCCTGAGAGATATTAAGTCCGTGCAGCGGGTGTTCTGCAAAGGAACGACCAGCTTGAGCATACGCCACCCCTTCATTAAAGCCTGTTACGCGACTGGAATTGGAAGAGGCAGTGAGCAGAAAACCAAGGCTATCCGTCAGCTCTATCCCTTCCTTAATATGCTTAATAACCTGCCAGGGAAAAAGAGATTCATTAGTGATAAGCAACACAAAAAATATTGGTAATCATAGGAGAAAGGGAGAAACGTACCGCGTTAAGACCCTGGCCCAGCAGCCATCGTCGCTCCCTCTCTGCTCGTTCCGCCCGTTCTTGGAGCTCACGGAACCTGTCAGCTATTTTCTGTTTATCGTTCAAATGTTTAGCTACACGGGCTTCCGCTTCTTCACGCCTGCAGAAGAGAGTCATAGGCGGCTTTCATATCGGTAGCTCTTTTATCCTTAAGCTCCGCATGCTCCTTTTTCTGCTCGAATCCGCCTCAAGGTCCTGAATAGTCGTACCTTGGCGGGTCACTTGGGCTTCCAGGGCCGAGTTGGCGTCAAGCACTTTGGCCAAATCCTCCTTCTTTCTTTGAGTTTCATCTCGAGCAGCTTGAAGGATGGCATTTTGCTTGATACAAGACACCTTCCACTGATGAGATGCAATGGCATGTTTATCTACTTCCGCCTTCAAGGCAATCTCAGCATCTGATAATTTCCACTTGGCAGTATTAGCTGCCAAGCGTTGCTCACGAGCCTCTTTCTTCGCCTCTTCAGTGGCTCGAGTCAATTCGCCCCACCGTTCCCCCATCGATCGCCACTCACGCAGAATTTCTTGGCCACAAGCCATTGTATTGGCTAAGGACGAAGAATAGTCCATATATAGATCTTGGCGGGAACGACCACGCTGATGGATCCACTCCGCAGGCGGGACAGATTGATTGAAAAATGTCGCACAAGTTCTCGGATCAGTGAAGAGGGATCCCTTCACAATATCCCAATTAGGGATAAACATGTGGTCATATTCTCGGATTAGGCTCCCCATAATAGTCAAAGTTTGATGCTTGGGGACGCACCAGGGTAGAAGAGGAAACATGAGGCGAGGATTGGTGTGGTGCATCACGTGCCACCACACCTTCAATGTCTACTGACGGACGTCTAGAATATAAACTTCCTCATTCACCCATCAAAAAGGATTAAGGAGATGTCAAAAACTCCGATGAAGTTTGGTGTGGAGATTCCTGCATTTTAGACGCCCCCACATCTATAACGGGGTCTTTCCCTTTGGAACTGAAAGCATTCCCAGTCCCAAATAGATAGGCCAGCGAATATTCAGTTTCTAGTGGAGGGACTGGAATCTCTTGATTTCCCTCAAACGGAGGAGTTGGTGGTTTATCCTTTTTCTCCGGCATAGGAGATGGTAGTTTATCGTCTTCTGGTGGTGGAGACAACGGTTTTTCCGTTGATACATTCCCGCCAGTGACATCAGACAGATCTACAATACAGCAAAAGCACACTTAAGTATCAATGAAAGTATAAAGGAAAAAATGAAGTTGACACATTGACTTACCATCCATCCCCTTCATGCGGTCAGCAAGGCTGACCCTTTGCTTCTTTGGGCATTGAGTCCAGCACTTCTTCGTTGCCGGACCTCCTTTGACATCTGCGTGGTTAGAACCCGCACCACTTTCCTGGGAGGTTTGCAGACTCCTCTTCCGGTCCAGTTTTACCAACAGATGCGAGACAGACGAAAGTTTAGAAGCATCATCAGAAACTTCTTCTTCTTGGGATGATGACTCGTCACTAGAAGAAAGAATGACGATCACCCCATCAGAAGTAAGAGCGTTGAGCGGATGAGGGTTAAAGATGTACACAACTGTTTGAAAGATAGCTTCCGAAGCCATCGGTTTATCACACACCTTAGTAGGGAAAAGAAACTGACTATGTGTCCTCTCTAGGACAGGCGTTTCTTTCACGTCATGGATACGTTTCCCCGTGCAACCCCTATTCACAAAGAGGGCATTCAACATAGGCCCTTCACATGAAAAACGCATAACAAGCAGTCAATAAGGAGTTTTATATGAAACAAAATGGAAAAAAGGGAATAAAACATACGTTTATTCACGCCCATAAAGACATGCTCCAAGTCTGGATATGGCCATAGGCAACTCATACCCGCCCATACTAGGGCCTCCTCCGGCATGGCCCGCATTGGAGATGGTTCCGAAATCAAAAGGCGGAACCATTCTTGGCCCTCGTGAGGAGCCGTGATGACCTCCAAAAGCGCCTCATTAGCCAGAAGACAGACCATAGCATCTGGAACGACGTCCTCTGAAATACAGAAAAATTTGTTGCGCTAGTCTTCAGAGCCCCCCTCGGGCACAGTGCCGATAACCCTTTCAGTTATCGAGTTGCATTTAAACCACCCGTCGTGGTTGGTCATCCGATAGAACACGGGGAATTGGTCGATTCTTGGCAACATTCCTTTTTCCCTACACACGAATTCGAAGTGTCGGATTCGTATAAGTGCAAGAGGATGTAACTGGGATAGATGGATCCCATAAGCGCTTAGTACTTTCATGAGAACTTGGTTATCGAAAACAAAATATTCCCATAAGTATATATGTTGGCATATACTGCCATCTTGCCGGCAGGAGGCACGCTTGCAACAGACCCGGCACTAGGGAATTCCGGTGCCCATTATGGTGAGATACCGTAAGTATGAAGTAGCGTTTCAAACTCAGAAATATCCCAGTTAATCTCTACAGTATCGATGCTTGGTACCAAAGATCTCGTGTCACTAGCCATCGATCCAACAGTAAACGGAAAACAACGAGCAATCTTGAACGGAATCGACAGACTAATCAGAAGATTGATAAATTACGAAGAAGAATAAGATGTAAAAGGCGATAAAACTTCAACAAAAAGATAACTTCTCTATTTATATCCATCGCAATTAATGCGATGGGATACAAACAGTGGAGAGAGAAAGTTGTCACCCACTCTCCAGACGCCACGTCACGCGGGAAATTAAAAAAAGAGAAAAAGGTGCACAGTCGAGTACCGTGACAGCCGGCATAAACGTCTCGTCACCTGTTCACGCGTCTGCAAGTGGTCAACTTGTCCTTTTCGTGGTTATCCACACCACCAACAGAAGATATTTCCACCAAATTACAAAATTCAAAAATCCCCAAATTATACCTTAAGTCCAATGTTCCACCCGCATAAAAATTTCTCGCGGAAGAAACACTGGACTGGGGGACTTATAGAGGTAAGGTACCAAAATAACTCAAATACCCTTAAGTATCACCCGCAGGTCAGAAGAAAGCTCCTCATATGGCACCCACGGGACATATGGATAACCCGCATAACATACCACACGCGGAAGCATCCAGGCACCCTCAAAAGTCATCCGCAGGATAACATATCCACCCGCTAGGATGACCGGAAGGCAATGCCACAGGACAGCTGTAATTAACTAACTACCTTCTAAAAGAATCACCACGATTGTTTCTGGAAGAATACATGACCCGTCAACCAATGAATAAAGGACAGCTGGCCAGGTTGTTATAACCGTGAACATGGCTAGGGATTAACTCGTCCTATCATAGAGCGACACGTGTCCAGGTTGTTATACCCATGCACATCCAATGTAAAGCTGAACCTATCATATGAGGGCACACGTCCATACGGTTACGAGAGCATCTTCTAGAATGGGACAGCTGACCCAATCACCTTCCCCCACTCTTCGGCTATAAATACTCTCTTCATCTGCATGAGGTATTCATTCACTCTCCACAATCCTAGTACACTGTAGTGTTAATAATTTCGACCAATTACCACATTAACATTCAGTTACAGTCGTCTAAACATAAACTTAACAATCTGTCCAGTACCAGTTTACATCAAAACTCAACATAACAACAATATATGAACCATAATACATGCATATAACATTCTAGACACAATATTTACCAACCATGCATATCAATCTCACCTTATACACATAGTTAGGGTTTTTCTTGAAAGTTTAAATCAAAGAACAAGTGATTATCAAACAACAATAACACAACTAGTTATCAATTTCATTAGCAATCATCATCAAGCATATAATCAAACCCTAACCCATCTTAATCATCAATTTCGTGACTTAGGGTTTTGGATTAACCCATTCAATATCAAAATTAAACGTATAGGACACATAGAGGAGTTGTTAATACCTTCCTAGCACCATAATTCTTCAACAAAACTTGAAAATCCTTGTATGTATGTGTGTGTAGTGTGACGGCAGCCAAGGGATAGAGGAGGGGGGGGGGGGCGATCGGGTTTGGGAGGGGGAAAGGGAGAGTAGGGTTTTGTTATTATTTAATAATAATATGTTACACAATGGCCCCTCTACTTCTAGTTATTAAATTTCTAGCATAAAATAGACTTTTGCATCTTGAGTTAATGTTCTACATATAATTATCAAATAATACGTAAACCTAACACATAATTATCAAATACTTATTGTTTTGATGTTTTTCGTTTGTTCACCAATGATTTGAGTCAACTCGTTTGCGTTTAGGTGCAATCCCGAAAGACTACATGTGTAGTGATTGTCAAGCGTCATTTAAAACCCTAGTTTAAATGTAATGAGATGTGCGTTATAGATCAAGTGATCTTAAGTTTGAATTGACGGAGTTTGGATTAACGGAGTTAACCTGAAATTGACGAGTGTCACAACATCGTGTCCCACGTAGGAGCGCATGAGTGTCGCGCCTGCATAACGGACTGTTGCGAACAGTTGTTTGGACCTAGTCAAATAGTTTGTTTCAACTCATGTCATGAATAAATATGATTGTTTTGATTCACCACTTAAATCTAATTAAAAGTATTTAACCATGTTAATTACAATAATTAATTTCAAGTTTATTACAAGATTAATTATCTTGTTTATGACTAAATTAATTTTATTGTTTATGGCATATTAATTTTGGTTGAGTATTTCTCATTTTGTGTAAGTATATAATGAACTTGTTGGTTCATGTTATGATAACACTTAGAAAATATTTTGGAGTCACTTACACACACTCATGACAAAATTTAGAGAGGAGCACTCTCTATACTTATGTCAAACAACTTCAAAGAACTTTCCTACATCTTGATAAACACCAATATAGCCGGTGACTTCATCGGGTTCGTGGCCATCTCCGGCAGTACACATACTGTTCCGGTTGTTGTACCCTGGGAAACAGACGCGCTTGAGAGTAGGCACGAAATCTGTTTTAAGGGCCCCGTGTCTAACACGATCCTCAACCAATACCGTTACCCAATTTCAATAAACGAAATGTTGTATTGAAGAAACATTTGTTGAAGACTCAAGTGAAGAAGACTCGTGACATGGATGCTAGAAGAAAGCTTATGAAAGCACTCCTAGTAAGATATATATTGAATCATTTCGGTATATAAATTTGTATTTTATATTCTTTTTATGTACTTTTGTAAACGGTATTGTACTAAGTGAATTTCCCACGATTAACAAGAGTATCGTTATTATATTTTTATTATTATCTTAACTAAAAGTGAACCACTTTTCCTACAGCATCCACTGAATCTGTTTTTCTAAATCATACTTGATCAGTTTCGTGCACCCCGTTTTAGGCACAATGAGGAACACCCTTTTAGATTTCCATCTATGCCACATGATACATTGTGATACACCTTGAACCACACTCTCATAGCCCTCACATATTTCATTATTGGTATCTTTTTCACAATCATCACAAAAAAAAACAGTATAATCCCAACTATTTTCATTTTCCTTTGAATCATCCCTATGAAATTGTTAGAAATAAAAGGAAAAAAGGAAAATATATTAGAGTATCATATTCCTTTTTTAGAAAATATCACAAGTCAATGGTAGTAATCAAGTGAACGTTGGAGTCCAAAAATCAAGTTTTCTATTATTGTATTTCCTTTTTAGTACCATCTTATTCATGTATTTATCATGTATTTGTTCCACCTTTGAGAAATACACAACAGATCAATAAAACAATTATGAATCCATTTTAAATCATGGTATCAAAGCAGTGTTTATGATAATTGGATTAAACATGTTCAATACTACTCATCATCTACCCGATTCTTTCAACCCTCTCAAAAAAATGACCGACAATAATGATCTTGCTTTACAAATCATCAATCTCATCAAAACCAACCATTAAAAACATCAAAACCACAACCAGAAACAAACCTCGGATAGCTTGACGATTGCCGAAATCCTACAAACCATATGTGGTGTGACCGACAACGCCGACAATGAAAAGCTTGCTTTACAAATCATCAATCTCGTAAAAACATGCCTCACAAATCTGAACCAAACAGAAAAACAGAGCCTTCCGCCCTATAACCTCACAGATACTATAAAGGGTCTGGTCCCTAACATCACAGATATTATAAAGGGCCTGGTCCCCAACATCACAGATATTATAAAGGGTCTGGTCCCCAACATCACAGATATTATTAGGGTCTGGTCCCTACCATCACATATATTTTGAGGGTCTGGTCCCTATCCTCACAGATATTATTAGGGTCTGGTCCCTTTATTTCATGCTACTGTACCACACATGTTCTTACTTACTTTCCTTGACAATACTGGCAATCTCCGAAAAACGTTCACATACCATCAACATATCATACATACATTATTCATACATCATATACGTCATATATATTCATACATACGTTGTTCATACGTAATATATATCAATCATATCATTAACTACCGCCTAACGGTACATGCAATATCCGAAGATCGTTCACGCACCGTCAAGCAATCATCAAATTGATGTTATGAATGAATGCTTGTTGGTGCGTGGACGATCTTCAGATATTGCATGTATCGTCAGGGAAGGTAATGTGTAGTATGCCTAGTATGATATATGTATTTATGAAAGTATGTGATGGAATGTGTATGTAAAAGAAAGGTATGGTATGGACGCACGGAATAAAGGGACCAGGCCTAATAAATACTGTGAGGATAAGGACCAGACCCTAATAATATCTGTGAGAAGAGAGGCCAAACCCTAATAATATCTGTGAGGATAGGGACCAGACCTTTATAATATATGTGATGTTGGGGACCAGAACCTTGTAATATCTATGATGTTAGGGACCATACCCTCACAATATTTGTGAGGTTATAGGGTGGAGGCCTCTTTAAAATGTAATGTTAGGAAAATGATACTGGCATCTTGAGGAAAATGATATGGTGTTATTATGATTTATGTTTTAATTTGAAAGACAAAAGATGTTTAATTTGGAAAGATTTGAACGATTCTGTAATATTTGTTTGAAGTTTATTACTCCGCGAAGAGTTTTAATTAACTCTGATATTTAGAACTGTGTTTATGAGTAAATCCAACGCAAAAGTAGGGCACCGGGACCAGGGCCTTACATACAGTAACAAACCCTAATTTGGATCCACAATTTCATGAATTTGTTTAATCTTTTAAGCTATGAATCTGAGTTACAAAAAACCTTTTAGCATCAATTCTTATATTCAATCTATTTTGATCCTGATTTACTGTAAGAAACTGTGCTAAGACACATATCAATTAAACACAAGTTCTTGATTGCAACAAATTTAACATTTGGTCGAATTCTACATCTTTCAGTGAGTAGCATTTAGCAGGTCATAGTACGGGATCACAATTTCAAAGTCGGTGATAAGTATTTGATACAAATTTGTAAGACTACTAGATGAAGAAAGGCGGACCGCTTGAACGGGGTGTATTTTCTTAATCTACGACAATGACAACATCAGTTACTAGAGATGGAGGCGGATGACGTGGCAGAGGTCATTTAAAAAGCCACTTGAATTTCGTAATTAAAAAAGTATCAATTTTGATTCGGGTTATAGATCGAGGTCTTTGATCGGTCAAAACATGTTTGAGTTTGAACGGGATGTATGAAAATTGGGCTAAAGTCATTTAAATAAAGTTTTAAATTTTCTTTGGTTCGAAACCGATTATAAACAAAATAAGTTTGGGTCATTTAAAAAAGTATCAGTTTTGGTTATTGTTAAAACAAGTTATAAGCAAAATGATTTAAGATCATTTTGAACGGGAATCAGTTTGATTCATGTCAAAACAAGTTATAAGTAAACTGAGTTTTGGTTAATTAAATAAGTATCAATATTGGTTCGGATTGGATATTGAGGACTTTGACCGGTCAAAACGTATTCGGTATTAAGCAAGTATTAATTTAATAACACGTTGTCAGCATTTTGACATCTTATAACAGGTGGTTGTTAACGGCCCAAACAATGCAAGTTGCATTTTGTAACGGGTCAATTACATTTTCATTTTTATCATAACATCGATTTTCTAATTTTATCGCAACGAATTTAACATTGGGTTGAATTCAACATCTTCCAGCGAGTAGCGTTCTGCATGTCATTGTGTGGGATCGCAAGTTCGAAGCCATTACAATTATTTGATACAAATTTGTTAGACCATTGGCATTTTAGAATTTGGAGTCTTAGTATTAGGTAAGTCATAAGTGATGTGTGTTAGTGGACTATGAATAAAGTTTGAAGGGTTATGGGCATCTTAACAACAGGTTCAAATTCCAAGTTTATGTTCTTTATATGTTTTGTAATTAACAAACTTGACTGATTTTTAAAAATACTTTCATCTTTTGTATTTATGAAACCAT
Source organism: Bidens hawaiensis (assembly GCF_021521415.1). Classification (NCBI taxonomy): domain Eukaryota; kingdom Viridiplantae; phylum Streptophyta; class Magnoliopsida; order Asterales; family Asteraceae; genus Bidens; species Bidens hawaiensis. The sequence continues at coordinate 17,884 of NW_027505338.1, read as the reverse complement.
CTATGTAACTACACTAGACAAACAGATGTGTAAGGCCCCGTTACCGGTGCCTCACATTTGGACGTTGAATTTACTCATTAACATAGTTCTAATCATCAGAGTTAATTAAAACATTCGCGGAATATAAAAACTTTCATAAAACATTACATATCGATTCATAACTTGTCATAAAGAAACATATTGTGTTACAAAAACTAAGTAATTAAACATAAACTAATAAACGCCCTGAGTCTTCCGATGCCAGTCTCTTATTCGTCCACCATGTGGCCGTTCAAGCTAGCTATCTCATCCTACTCACCTGCGTGCATACTAAAAGTCAGTTACGCTGAGTGAGTTCTAGTTAATCAGGCAACATACAATACATACACATATCATACATACTTACATATCCGAAGATACATATCCATAATTAACCAGTTACCCTTCTGTCATACATACATACTTACATACTAATACTTACCTCAGTCCACCGAGAGTATGTTTATAGTCCGCCGTCTATACCTATACTCAAGGTCGTGAACACGTAAAAGGTCCGCAATCCTTACATATGTTCACCATTCATGGCACGTACAAGGTCCGTAGTCCTTCCCTATACCATTCTACATTCACAACACGTACAAGGTCCGCAGTCCTTCCCTATGTTGTAACCTAATTCACAGCACGTACGAGGTCCACAGTCCTCCCCTATGCTACCACAATGCAATTACAGCACGTATAAGGTCTGCAGTCCTTTCCTATGCTGGCTCCTATCTGAAGTACGTATAAGGCCCACAGTCCTTAACTACGTTCTCATCTATCGTCTATAACTCGTATAAGGCCCACATTCCTTAACTACCCCATCACATGCCAAGTCTATGTCCAACGAAAGTTAAAGGGATTTGCCATCCTAACTTACTACGTCAGACGTAGAACTCACATACCATTCTTGTACCTGCATACACTTACTTCGCATATACAATAAATACATCATAGCATAAGAATACCCTAGGCGTTCTTCACATCATTCATTTAACAATCATACTCCGTGTCGTTACGTGCAATATCCGAAGATCGTTCACGCCCCGAAAAGCATTCATTCATAACGATCATACATCATCCATAAATAATATTCATATCTTTATTTATAACCTGACAGTACGCGCAATATCCGAAGATCGTTCGCGTATCGACAAGAAATCATTCATATCTATTACATATATCATATATGGCATACACTTACCACTTAAGGTAAGTGTATTAACTAATCACATCGAGTATGCACATAGCCCCGAAAACATAACAAGGAATGGGGCTAGAAACTCATCTGGATCCTGTTTCTTTCTCCGTCAGTTGTTAATCCCTTCTTTAATTGAGCTCTGCTAACTGTATATGAGTGACACGTATCAATACTTGTCCTATTGTAAAAAACTTAGATTTTATTCTTAAACCCTAGCGTAGTTGAATTTATGGTTTTCATTTACTTTAACATTCTAGTATTTTATCTCATTATGTCCTTACAATGCATACCATCAAGTGTATACACGTGTATGTATACATATACGAGTCGTCACGTATCCGGATCTCAATGTAAACGAACTTGAATGTAAGCGAACTTACTGATGGGCGAACTTATATATATAAACGAACTTATTGATAAGCGAAATTACTGATGAGCGAACTTATATATATATATATATATAAACGAACTTATTGATACGCGAACTTAGATATATAAGCGAACCTTCTGATAAGCGAACTTAGGTGTGGCGAACTTAACAACAAGCGAATTTATAGCAGCGAACATGTAGCAGCGAACTTGCTTGGCGAACTTGCAGCAGCAACTACAGATTCGTTCTTAACCCCCATTATCATCTCCGTTTCAATGTGTAATCCTTCGATACGATATTAACCAAACCCGTGAGCATTCCCATGATCGTTTTCGGGTAAAACTCGGCCCGACAAAGCATAAAGTTTGGACCTTTAGGCTTAAAACGCTCAATACTAGATCTAAGGTTTATTTTAAATGAGCCGCACATAGCCATGGATTCGTTAGGTTCATTTTTAACATCAAGTTTGCTACTTTATACTCGTTTACACCTGATCTACTTTAGGTTCAAGTTCCAAGACTAAACGTTTATAAAAACATAAACTTTAGGATCAAGATCATACCTTTATGTGTTCATTTGGTCTTGGTTAGCTTGGTTAGGAACTTTAAATCTTGTATCTATCTTGCGTATCAAATATCTATTAATATTCAACGTACACTAGACCTCGAATCTTCTTCTTCTCTTGGCCAATTTTGGTAAGGTGTGTGTGCATGTTTTTGAGTGTGTAAAGAATAAGATGGAAGATATGAGGGATTTAGAGTTTTAGGGTGGTTTAAGGGAGTATTTATACTCCTTAAAGCACATGGACCCAAAGCCCATCCTATCTTTTAGTTCATTCTTAATATGTTTAATTTAAATTAAATATTATCGCACGCTTAACATATAATTCTTTTTAATATTTAATATTAATTAAATATTAACACTCATTTCGGATCATAAACTTTCTTTTATTTAATTCAAAAATTAGGATGTTACAAGTCTTCCCTCCTTAAAGAGGTTTCGTCCCCAAAACCTAGCTTATTCCTTGTAAAAGGAACATTTCCTATATTTACGCACTTTATTTGATCGTTTTTGCTTTCCGGGTTATCCTTCTTAGTCCGGACATGTAGTCACCGAGCGGTGTTCATGTGCATTAGCTATCCAAGGTAGCTTGTCCATGAGAGCCTCGATGTATCAAGTCTCGTCTCGTCGTTCCAAGGGACTTTGTTTCGTATCATCTAACACTATTGTCTAAACGACATTTATGATATAAATAATCATTCATAACCAAACTCAATATATTACATGTCATAGATAAGCATAAGTTTCTAAACCTTAACACAAAACAAGTTCTTAGGAAATCATACTTTAAACGAAATAATACTATTACATAAGCAATTATTCCTTCATCGAGTGTTCCTCTCTGCAGGTTTCCTAAATCTTTACTCTTTTGCACCCCCCGCCTCTGTCTCCTTGCAATCCCTAGCCATGTGGTCAGTTTTACCGCATTTGAAGCATTTCGGGCGATCAGGGCATTCTCGAGAGTAATGCCCACTCTTTCCTCACAGATAGCATTTGTCTGTTCCCGTCTTGCATTCCCATGGTGCACCTACCCACACTTCTTATATGCATCCCTGTGTCCAACCTTATTCTTCCTTTCATCAGTTGTTGTTACCATATCGCCAAACCGCTTAGCAGGAGTAGCCCATCTCTTATCCTTCTTTTCCTCCACCACCACATCGTCCAAAGCCAGGTCATCATAAACCACTTCTGCAAGTTCGACAGCAGAGTCAAAAGTAGCAGGTTTATTTGCCCTGACTAAAGTGCGAACCTTTTGTGGAAATCCTCTCACATAGCATTTGATCCTCTTAGCCTCAGTGCCAACCATATCAGGCACCAACCTAGACGGCCGGTTGAATTCAATAGTATACTCACGATGCGTCATCTTACCTGCCTTCAAAATTAGGAATTTCATATCCGCCCTTTCAACTTCAGCATCAACACATAACCTCTTCATCACCAATTCTTTTAGATCCTCCCACTTCATTGCCCTAATCTCTTCCTGACCTTTCCTCTGTTCAACCGTCTCCCACCAGTACATTGCTTCGTCACCGAATGATTGAGTAGCATAACCCACCGCTTGATTAGGACGGCATTCGCTAATGTGAATAATTTTATCCATGGCGGTTATCCATTGAAGATTAGCGATTGCGTCTTCCAACCCAGTTAGCTTTGGCGGGTCGCATCCCTTGAAGGACTTATAGTTGCACCCACCTCGGCCTCTTTTCCTGTCATCGACTTTCACAGACTTAACCCCACTCGAGGCCTCCCTCTCTCCTTCCTCATCTCTCCTACCATCACCACCCGCCCCTTCAGAAGTTCTTTCACAGCTTCGAGCAGTTCCTTCAGGAGTCAGGTTCTTCACAGTAGTGGCTACAGCTTGAACAATAGCTGCTTGAATTGCAGGATCCAGTTGAACCCATTCATTGTTGCTCGGGTTTCTTTCAGCTGCGCTTCCTTCATCCCCGGTGTTGGAAGCAGTTTCAACCGAAGGTTGTTGGACACGAAGAGGCCTGCCACGACATCCAGTGCGACCTCTAGCTCTCACATTTCTCCAGTTCCCGCAACTCCTCCTGTTCCAGCCATCGTATTCGAAAAGGGAAAACACAAACGTCATCACTCAAGGAACTATTTAGTACAAGGATAGTAAGGCTAGCAGGTAATAACAGTTTCCAGCTGTGATTAGCTGATCACGTTACTTTCTGTGTCCTATACACTTCCTCTTATGAGTCTATTTGTGTTTATTCTAATCTTAAACAGTTACTCAATCAATCAATCAAGAAATCCTATCCATATCAATCAAGATAACATTAACATTTATTATCTAACCATACATTTTACCTTACTGAGGTTTTTTGAGTGACACATGGCATTCTTGATCTGACGTATTCTTATTTAAGTCTCATTCTCTGTTCGAGTCTAAGCATGTAGGATGCTTAAATATCTCGAACTTTGCTAAGATACCAACTTGTAAGGCCCCGTTACCGGTGCCTTACATTTGGACGTTGAATTTACTCATTAACATAGTTCTAATCATCAGAGTTAATTAAAACATTCGCGGAATATAAAAACTTTCAAAAAAACATTAAATATCGATTCATAACTTGTCATAAAGAAACATATTGTCTTACAAAAACTAAGTAATTAAACATAAGCTGATAAACGCCCTGAGTCTTACGATGTCAGTCTCTTATTCGTCCATCATGTGCCCGTTCAAGCTAGCTGTCTCATCCTACTCACCTGCGTTCATACTAAAAGTCAGCTACGCTGAGTGAGTTCTAGTTAATCAGGAAACATACAATACATACACATATCATACATACTTACATATCCGAAGATACATATCCATACTTAACCAGTTACCCTTTTGTCATACATACATACTTACATGCTAATACTTACCTCAGTCCACCGAGAGTATGTTCATAGTCCGTCGTCTATACCTATACTCAAGGTCGTGAACACGTAAAAGGTCTGCAGTCATTACCTATGTTCACCATTCATGGCACATACAAGGTCCGCAGTCCTTCCCTATACCATTCTACAATCACAACACGTACAAGGTCCGCAGTCCTTCCCAATGTTGTAACATAATTTGTAGCACGTACGAGGTCTACAGTCCTCCCCTATGCTACCACAATGCAATTACAGCACGTATAAGGTTCGCAGTCCTTTCCTATGCTGCCTCCTATCTGAAGTACGTATAAGGCCCACAGTCCTTAACTGTGTTCTCATCTATCTTCTATAACTCGTATAAGACCCACAGTCCTTAACTACGCCATCACATGCCAAGTCTATGTCCAATGAAAGTTAGAGGGATTTGCCATCCTAACTTACTACGCCAGACGTAGAACTCACATACCATTCCTGTACCTGCATACACTTACTTCGCATATACAATAAATACATCATAGCATAAGAATACCCTAGGCGTTCTTCACATCATTCATTTAACAATCATACTCCATGTCGGTACGTGCAATATCCGAAGATCGTTCACGCCCCGAAAAGCATCCATTCATAACGATCATACATCAGCCATATATAATATTCATATCTTTATTTACAACCTGACAGTACGCGCAATATCCGAAGATCGTTCGCGTACCGACAAGCAATCATTCATATCTATCACATATATCATATATGGCATACACTTACCACTTAAGGTAAGTGTATTAACTAATCACATCGAGTATGCACATAGCCCCGAAAACATAACAAGGAATGGGGCTAGAAACTCACCTGGATCATGTTTCTTTCTCCGTCAATTGTTAATCCCTTCTTTAATTGAGCTCTACTAACTGTATATGAGTTACACGTATCAATATTTGTCCTATTGTATTGGGTTACTTTTACTTAGATTTTATTCTTAAACCCTAGCGTAGTTGAATTTATGGTTTTTATTTACTTTAACATTCTAGTATTTTATCTCATTAGGTCCTTACAATGCATACCATCAAGTGTATACATATATGAGTCGCCACGTATCCGGGTCTCAATGTAAACGAACTTGAGTGTAAGCGAATTTACTGATGGACGAACTTATTGATAAGCGAACTTAAATATATAAGCGAACTTACTGATGAGCGAACTTATATATATAAATGAACTTAGATATATAAGCGAACCTTCTTATAAGCGAACTTAGGTGTGGCGAACTTCATAACAAGCAAATTTAGAGCAACGAACATGTAGCCGCGAACTTGCTTGGCGAACTTGCATGCAAGCGAACTTGCAGCAGCAGTTACAGGTTCGTTCTTAACCCCCATAATCATCTCCGTTTCAACGCCTTCGATACGATATTAACCAAACCTGTGAGCATTCCCATGATCTTTTTCGGGTAAAACTCGGCCCAGCAAAGCATAAAGTTTGGACTTAGGCTTAAAACGCTCAATACTATATCTAAGGTTTATTTTAAACGAGCTGCACATAGCCATGGATTCGTTAGGTTCATTTTTAACATCAAGTTTGCTACTTTAATACTCGTTTACACCCGATCTACTCTAGGTTCAAGTTCCAAGACTAAACGTTTATAAAAATGTAAACTTTAGGATCAAGATCATACCTTTATGTGTTCGTTTGGTCTTGGTTAGCTTGGTTAGGAACTTTAAATCTTGTATCTATCTTGCATATCACATATCTATTAATATTCAACGTGCACTAGACCTCGAATCTTCTTCTTCTCTTGGCCGATTTTGGTAAGGTGTGTGTGTGCGTGTTTTTGAGTGTGTAGAGAATAAGATGGAGGATATGGGGGATTTAGGGTTTTAGGGTGGTTTAAGGGAGTATTTATACTCCTTAAAGCCCATAAACCCAAAGCTCATCCCATCTTTTAGTCCATTCTTAATATGTTTAATCTAAAGTAAATATTATCGCACGCTTAACAACATAATTCTTTTTAATATTTAATATTAATTAAATATTAACACTCGTTTTGGATCATAAACTTTCTTTTATTTAATTCAAAAATTAGGATGTTACTTTAATACTCGTTTACACCCGATCTACTCTAGGTTCAAGTTCCAAGACTAAACGTTTATAAAAATGTAAACTTTAGGATCAAGATCATACCTTTATGTGTTCGTTTGGTCTTGGTTAGCTTGTTTAGGAACTTTAAATCTTGTATCTATCTTGCAGATCACATATCTATTAACATTCAACGTGCACTAGACCTCGAATCTTCTTCTTCTCTTGGCCGATTTTGGTAAGGTGTGTGTGTGCGTGTTTTTGAGTGTGTAGAGAATAAGATGGAGGATATGAGGGATTTAGGGTTTTAGGGTGGTTTAAGGGAGTATTTATACTCCTTAAAGCCCATAAACCCAAAGCTCATCCCATCTTTTAGTCCATTCTTAATATGTTTAATCTAAACTAAATATTATCGCACGCTTAGCAACATAATTCTTTTTAATATTTAATATTAATTAAATATTAACACTCGTTTTGGATCATAAACTTTCTTTTATTTAATTCAAAAATTAGGATGTTACAAGATGCAAGTCTACGAAGGACTTTATGAAGGATTAGATTGGTTTTTAAACAACATGGCAAACAAGGCTATATTACAAATTTTTATATTATCTGTAAATTAAAAAAGAACAAAAATTTGTGTAGCCAAAAAATGTATGATAAGTTAATTAGTATGACAGTTTTACAGTGTAACATCCTGAAATTTCCAAAATAATATAAATTATATTATTTATTATTGGAGGGAATGTTTACTCGGGTTAACGGAAAATAATTAAATAGAGTATTGGTTGGTATGGGTCAGGCTAGTGTTGGGTAATGGATATGGGTTATGAAGGAAAGAGGGAAGGACCATGGGCCTAAGCCCATGATCCATAATTATATAAATCTTAAATCACCATTTAATCCTTCATTTCTCATATTCCATACACCACCAAAACACACAATTAGCTCTCTCTCTCATCCTACCTTCTCTCTAGCCGAAATAGAAGAAGAATTGATTTCCGACCCAAGGTAATTATAGTATGATGTTGTTTATACTCAAACCCGTTAGATTTAGTTATGAAACGACAAGCCAACACCGTTAAACCATTAGAGTCACGAGATCCGGGTGGAATCGGGTATAAACCGAACCTAAGATGAGCTTAGGGGTCACCTAGCTCAGATCTGGATTGAACGGGACGAAAATGATGAAAACGGTGGTGAAAGGCTTAGATATCATTTTTCCGGCAATATCCCGGTTTTCCGGTGAAGGCGGCACCGGAAAGGCGGCGCCGGAGTTGGGTGTACGAGGTAAGGATGTCAGAGAATGTTCTCTGACATTCTGACCTAACCCTAGTTTGTTAGCGGTGACTTAACGAACTAGAAGGCGATTCGTTAATCCATTTCGTTAAGAGGAAGTAACGAACTAGAAGCAGTTCGTTAAGTCATTTGTTAAGGATAAGTAACGAAGAAGCTCCAATTCGTTAAGCAGTTCGTTAAGGGAGAACTGACGAATGAACCCCCAGTTCATTAAGGGTTCAGTTCGTTAAAGGACCAGTTCGTCGTAAAGGTCCAATTCGTTATGAAAGAGGATGACCTAGTATAACGAATCAGCTAAGGAAAGATAAAGTATCAGATCAGCAGCTCAACCCCGCTGCAAGGGGCGCTGCCCCTGGACCCCCGTTTTTTGTGGGTTATATAAAGATAGAAATACGATATGAGTAGTAATAGTTAATTGATACATGTAATTATTATACAGTTAGTCGCGCACAGCTCAAGAAAAGGATAACCATTAATGGAAGACGTAACCGAATTTAGGTGAGTTTCTAGCCCATTCCTTGTTAAGTGTAACATCCCGAAATTTCTGGAATAATATTAAATATATTAGTTAATATTGATGGGAAGGTTACTCGGGTTAGCGGGAAATAATTAAATGAAGTAGGAGTAATACGAGTCGGGCTTATGTTGGGCTAAATAATATGGGTAATGGACTTGGGTTAAATGGAAGGAAGATAGGCCATGGGCTCAAGCCCATGATCCATCATATAAATACCTTCATTAACCCTTAATTCATTCATTTATCATCCATTCCATACACCACCCAAAACACACACTTAGCTCTCTCTCATCTTACTTCCTCTCTCTAGCCGATTTAGCAAGAAGAACCGATCCCGACCTGAGGTAATGATAGTATGATATTATAGAGGTCCAAAACTGTTAGATCTAGTCGCGAAATGACGAGCCGACACCGTTAAACCGTTGACGTCACGTGATCCGGGAGGAATCGGGTGTGAACCAAACCTAAGATGAGCTTAACGGTCACTCTAGCTCAGATCTTGATCGAACGGGACGCAAAACGGTGAATGTGGTGGTGAAATAAGCGAGATCTCGCTTTTCCGCGAGATCTCGCTATTCCGGCAACGACGGCGCCGGAGAATATATGTACGAGGAAGGGGAATGTCATAGAATGTTTCTGACATTCTCTTACCTAACCCTAATTCGTTAACGGGGAGTTAGCGAATTAGAGGTGATTCGTTAACAGGGAGTTAACGAATTAGAAGTGATTCGTCAAGTAGTTCACTAACGAAAGCGTAAAGAACTAGACTTAGTTCGTGTCCAATTCGTTAAGGATGAGGTAACGAATCAGTAAGTTCAATTCATTACAAAAGTGTCCAGTTCGCCAAAAGGACCAGTTCGTTATAAGGTTCAATTCGTTATAAGGTCCAAATTCGTTTAAGGGTTCAATTCTCTATAAGGGTCGATTCGTTATAAAGTAACGAACTAGCCAGTTCGTTTGGGTTACTGAAGTAACGAATAAACCCCAATTTGTTAAGGACCAAGTAACGAATTGGAGTTTGGCAGAATTACAGAATGGCCCCTGGACTTGTGATAGAATGATATAATTACATATTAACCCTTGGATTTTGATAATTTAGGAAAGACACCTTCAAAGGTTAACGAGTAACGATTAACTAACCGGTAAAGATTCAATGAAGTAAAACTGGCTTAGAAGCGTAAGACTAATTAAGTAGAAACGAGAATGGCTAGAGTAGTATTTGATATTCGATTACTAAACAGTTAGACGCGCACAGCTCGAGAAGGAGTAACCAATAACGGAAGAAGTAACCGAATTCAGGTGAGTTTCTAGCCCCACTTCCTTGTTATGTTTTCGGGGTTGTGTGCATACTCGATGTGATAGTTATACACTTACCTTAAGTGGTAAGTGTATGCCTTGTACGATTTATGTATGATGATTGTTTGACGATGCATGAACGATCTTCGGATATTGCATGTACCGTCAAGTGTTAGTTAAAGGTATGATGGATGTGTATATATGATATGTGAATGATGTATGTATGTTATGATGTTAGTACATGAACAATCTTCGGATATTGCATGTACTGCCATGTGATAGTCAAAGATACGACTATATGAATAAATAGGATATATGAATGATTGATTGCGGTACGTGAACGATCTTCAGATATTGCGCGTACTGGCAGTTTTTAAATAAAGACATAAATGTCGTATGTAATGTATGGATGATGTACGAAGATTATAAATGAACACTTGTCGGGGCGTGAACGATCTTCGGATATTGCACGTATCGACAAGGGGTATGACTGTTAAACGAAGGATGTGAAGAACGCCTAGAGTGTTCTTTTTCTACAGTATTCTTATTGTACATGTATAGAGGTACATGGATGGTATGTAAGTTCTACGTCTGGCATAGTAAGTTAGGACATCAATTTCCTCTAACTTCCGTTGGATATAGACTTGGCATGTGGTGGCGTAGTTAAGGACTGCGGGCCTTATACGTGATATTGATGATAGATGTGAACGTAGATAAGGGCGGTGGGTCTTATAAGTATTATAGATAATAGACGTTAACGTAGATAAGGACTGTGGACCTTATACGTATTGTAGATAGGTGTCGGCATAGGAAAGGATTGTGAATCTTATACGAGCTGAAATTGTCGTGTTAGCATAGGGGAGGACTGCAGACTTCGTACGTGCTATGAATTTGGATTGCAACATAGAGAAGGACGGTGGACCTTGTACGTGTTGTTAATATAGGATGGTATAGGGAAGGACTGTGGACCTTGCACATACCATAAATGATGAACATAGGTAAGGACTGCGGACCTTTTTCGTGTTCACGGCCTTGAGTATAGGTGTAGACGGCGGACTATGAACGTACTCTCGGTAGGCTTAGGTAGGTAATCATATGTATGCATGAGAGTATGGATAATAGCAGAGTAACAGGTTAAGTATGGATATGTAACTTCGGATATGTAAGTATGTATGATATGTTTATGTATTGTATGTCGCCTGATTAACTAGAACTCACTCAGCGTAGCTGACTTTTAGTATGCACGCAGGTGAGCAGATTAATGAACTAGCATGAGGTTGGCACATGGCATGGATTGAACGGCTGGCATCTGAAGATGGAAGAAAAGATGTTTTAAACACATTGTTTTGTGTTCTGGTATCAAAGAAAGGTTTAATGGTTGTAACGAATGATTTAAGTTAACGTTTCCGTGAAAGTTTTAATAAACTCTGATTTGTAGAACTGTGTTTATGAGTAAATCCGATGTTAAAGTGAGGCACCGGGAAAGGGGCCTTACAAGTTGGTATCAGAGCAAAGTTCGAGAGATTTACGCATCCTATATGCTTAGACTCGAACAGAGAATGGGATTTTAGTAAGAAAAGAAAGAAGATGTCAGTTCAAGATAGCCATGTGTCACTCAAGAAAGCTCAGTAACGGTAAAGTATGTTAAATAATGTATAAGGATGTTCTCTTAATTGTTAAAGGAAGGATAAATGCAGGTTAGGGATAGGATTTCTTGATTGTTTGATTGATAAACTGTTTAAAACTAGAAACTAGCACAAGTGAAATCACGAAGGGAAGTATGTAGGACCTGAGGAGTAATGCAAATAGTTAATTACACTTGATCAATGTCAGTAGCTACTTACCTTACGAATCACGTGCTAAATAATTCCTTGAGTGATGACGTTTGCGTTTTCCCTTTTAGAATACGATGGCTCTAGCAAGAGAGATTGCTGGAACGAGGAGGCGTACGGGGCGTCGTGGTAGGCCACAGGTGGTCTGAGAACCCTCTGTTGAATCGGCTACTAACTCCGTGGGAGAAGAAAGTGTTGCTGGACGAAACCCAAGCAACAACGAAGGGGTTCAACTTGACCCAGCCATCCAAGCAGCCATTGTTCAAGCTGTAGCCGCTGTTGTGAAGAACCAGAATCCCGAGAGATCTACTGGAAGCCATGGGAGAACTGCTGAAGGGTCAGTGGAAAATGGTAAGAAAGATGGTGAGGGAGAGGAGGGTGACTCGGGTGAAGCTGGATCTGTGAAAGTTGATGATGGAAAGAGAGGCCGGGGTGGGTGTAACTACAAGTCTTTCAAAGGATGTGACCCACCAAAACTAACTGGTCTAGGAGACGCAATCGCTACTCTTCAATGGATAACCGCCATAGGTAAAATTATTCGCATTAGCGAATGCCATCCCGACCAAGCTGTGGGTTATGCTACTCAGCCATTTGGAAAAGAAGCTATGTATTGGTGGGAAAGTGTGGAGCAGAGAAAGACTAGGGATAAGGTCAAGGCTTTGAGATGGGACGATCTGAAGAAATTGGTGATGAAGAAGTTTTGTGCGGATGCCGAAATTGAAAGGACGGAGATGAAGTTCCTGAATTTGAAGGCCGGTAAGATGACGCATCGTGAGTATTCTACTGAATTCAACCTACTGTCTAGGTTGGTGCCTGATATGGTTGACACTGAGGTTAAGAGAATCAAATGTTATGTGAGGGGATTGCCACAAAAAGTCCGCATGTTAGTCCGGGCAAATAAACCTGCTACTTTTGACTCTGCTGTTGAGCTTGCGGAAGTGGTTTATGCTGACCTGGTTGAGAACAATATGGTGGTGGAGGAAAAGAATGAGAAGAAATGGGCTACCTCTGCTAAGTAGTCTGGCGATATGGTGACAACATCTCATTTATCTGTGAAAGTCTATCATCATCCAATAATAAGTATATTATTAACTTATGTACAATAAATATAATTAAAATCCAAAAAGTATACATATAAATATTATAAACGTATAATGTAAACCCCTGTAATACGGGGAATAAAAGCTAGTATATATATAAGGGATGGTTCAGAAGAGAAATGATATTACTGCGAGAAATGGATATGAACCACTAGTTTTATTTTAGGTTTTAAAGTGTTAAATATAAATTAAGAAAGTATAAATGAATTATCTCTATTCAATTAATATAAAACCATACTAATTATCTATTCAATTAATATAACAAATCAAATTACTATAATTGAAAAATATTAAGAATTCATTTTTTTATAACTTAATTTTTGTCTCTTGAATTTTTATCCAACACAAATACAATTTATTTACACGTTAAAATTTATTTCTATCCAAAACCAATTTCTTCCAACTTAATATATTAATATCCATCAACACGTAGTTACCTTGTGATAAATAATACAAAAAACTATTTTACACGTGTTTGCATTAAATATCAACAAGAAAAGATACAACTTACACCAAAACATATGCACTTGTTCTAAGAATAAGAAAATATATAACCTACACTTGTTCTAAGAATAAAAAAAACATATAACCTACACATAAAATTCATCATCAATAAAATACACACAATATAACCTACACACGAAAACACATATAACCTACACACGCAAATTTTATACCTACACAAATATAATTTATTTATACATTAAAATTTTGTTCTAGTTAAAACCAATTTCTTTCAACTCAACTTATTAATATCCATCAAGATGTAGTTACATTGTGATGAATAATACAAAAAACATCTTACACATGTTTGTATTAAATGTGAAATATACAACCTACACAAAAATATATAACCCACACTTGTTCTAAGTACCCTGCACACGAAAAACAAATAACCTACACACGTGTAGGATATGTGTATCTTTTGTAGTTTATATAATTATTGATGTCGAATTAAATATGTAAGTTGTATGTTTTTTTGTAGTTGCTCAAAACAAGTGTAGGTTATATAATTTTGTGTAGGTTGTATACTTATTGTTTATAATTAACAGACACATTTATTTTTTTAATTATTTATGACAATAGTTTTTCTAGATATATCAGTTGAAAAAAAATATATAATGTTTTTATATTTATTGTTTAATATTACACGTTGATATATGCTAATAAATTGAGTGGAAAGAATTTTTTTTAATATAAAGAACTAGTATTATATTAATAAATTGTATTTTTGTTGGATAAAATGAAAAAAATGTAAATAAATTATAAAACTAAATTAGTGTTTTTATCTTTTTAATTATTATAGTTAAATTAAGAAAATATATTAATTAGAGAGAAATTTATTATGATTATGTTAGTTGTATTAATTAAAAAGAGAGCGCATTTATTGTTGAATTTACATATTTTTCATTTATCTTTAAGCTTTTAAAACTAAAATAATACTTGTGACTCATATTAATTTTCTTACATTTCTCACAATAATATTATTTGTCTTCTAAACTTAAACCTATACAATGATGGATGATGAGTAATGTCGAAACGTTAGTAGGTTTCTCTCAACATCAGTTACATAATATATTTTAGAAAGATAATTAGATGCATCAATTAATAACGTTTTTGATAGCAAATTCTCACACATATATTTATTTCCACAAAAGTTGAACTTACAAGTTTTGATTAATGGATGACTTTTAGCTAAAACTCAATGCAAACAAATACTCACACACATTAAAAGTTAAAAACTTTTAGCTAAAAGACCTTTTTGTTGGTGTATCTAGTGCGCACAAAAATTACATAGACTCAATCAAGACCTAGTAATCACACAAGCATAACACACTTTACATTTGATAAAAGTGATTTTACTCATACATGACTAATGTCCCCATGCATGCATGAAACTAGTTAATCATGCTTTCAGTTATTAATCTTCCATGCAAACAAGTCTGTTAGCAATGGAATCACGGGTTTCTTCTTCAACACTTTCTTTTCATTCAAGTACATTCTCTCCCTACACATCTCTCTCTCTCTCCACCAAACCCACTTAGCACTTCCCGCATAGTCATGGACGGTGACCGACGACGCCGTACCACAAACGCTTGCCCGGCCGCCACTGCCTCGGCTTTCGCTATCTTTGACATGTTCTTATGGAGCTCAGCATTCAAAGAAGCCAAAGCAACCTCAGTCTCAGACTCTCTGTCCTTCAATAATTTCAGCTCTCTCTTTGTTTCATTGAGCTCGAACTCGAGTTTTCTGATAGTGGTCATGACCACAGGAGATGGTTCTTGATCGCTTTCAGATGATTTCCACAAGGTTTGGTTAGACTTTGGTGTATGTTTCCATATTGGAGCTTCTTGTTTCGGTACCGGTTGTAAGCGCTCCCCGAAGATGGCTACTGCTTCTTTGACGGAGCGGAAAGGGCGGGTGGTGTCGACGGTTGGGCGCTCGTCATCGAGCTGTGGTGGGTTTTCGGGTAGGACTGGAAGTTGAGGACTTTGATTAATGGACATGGTGGTGGGAAAGAGTTGAGAGGGAATAATATTGGTTTTGATGGTTTTGAGGGGTGGGGGTGGGGTTGGATGTAGGCTTAGCTTGTACTTCAAAGTAAGGTTATTTTGTGATGGTGGGATAGTACGGTTTGATGGTTAAGGGATTCTTGAGTTATAGAGACAGGTGCTCCTCAACAACTTAAGCTTGGTAAAACCATTTGCTATGTTGGTTTGTTTGTTTGTTTTGTGAAACAATAGTATATATGAATAATACGATGGAATAAAATACACTAATTCATATAGTTTTTGTTTATTAAAGGGGACAAAAAATTGAACGATAAGTTTAATTACAGGGAAAATCACCAAAATAATCCCATTGACTTATGGAATTATTAAAATTTGTTGACTTTTGTGGATTAGTTTTTATTCCCGTATTACGGGGGCTATGTTTCTTTTTTGTGTCTAATATACATATTTTTTACATTTAATTTTATTTATTATAAAAAAAAGTTAATAATATACTTAAAGATTTATAATTAAATAGTTTCACAAATAACTGACATGTTATAACCCGTTTAAAAACTATGTGTTTGGTGAGACCCATGACCCGCTTATTTTTTTACTATAAAATTGTTACTTATTATAAATAATATATTTTTATTAAAAAAATTGAATATTAATATTTAGTATATCTCTATTTTATAGGATTTGCATATCAAATACTTGGTGAGGTTTATTTTTAGAATAATGAGATGTTATAACCCGTTTAAGGTTATCTGGGTATGGTGAGAACCATACCATGAATTCGGGTAAAATGCATGAGAAATCTTCTTTTAAAAATAAAACAATATGGTGGTTTGAGTAAACGTAAGAAACATCCATAGAGCTTTTAAATGTTTTGTTTATTTACGATGGCAGTTTTATATTATTTGTTTCTAATAATTATTTATTTTTTGAATTTTATTTTTTTATTGTATGAAAGTTAATATATATATATATATATATATATGATTTTATGATAAATTGTTTCACAAATAAATGAGATGTTATAACCCGGTTTAAAAGCTATATGAATTTGATGAGACCCAAGACCCGTTTATTTATTTTACTATAAAATTGGTTTTCTAATAATAAATAATATATATCTTTTTTAAATAAATCAAATATTAATTTTTAGTATATCCCTACTTTTTAGGATTTTTATATCAAATATATGGTGAGATTAGTTAATAATTTAATGAGATGTTATAACCAGTTTAAGAAATATATGGGTTTGATTAGACCCATACCCATGAATTCAGGTCAAATGCATAATAAGCCTCCATTTAAAAATCAAGGAAATCTGGTGACTCCAAAATAAGGGGGAGCGACCACATCGCGACACATAGGATTTTTATGTTTTCGTTTATATATATATATATTATATATATATACTAGTTTTTCATCCCCCGTATTACGGGGGCTGTTTTATATTATTTATTTTTATTATTTATCTATTTTTGAATTTTTATTTTTGTTTATTGTATGAAAGTTTAATATATACTTATGGTTTAATATTAAATTATTTCACAAATAAATGAGATGTTATAAACCCGGTTTAAAAGCTATATGAGTTTGATGAGATCCAAGACCCGTTTATTTTTTTTTACTATAAAATTGGTTTTTTAATTATAAATAATATATAACTTTTTTTAAATAAGTTAGATATTAATTTTTAGTATATTCCTACTTTATAGGATTTATGTATCAAATATTTGGTGAGATTAGTTTTTAATTTAATGAGATGTTATAATCTGTTTAAGAAATATCTGGGTTTGATAAGACCCATACCCGTGAATTCGGGTTAAATGCATGAGAAGCCTCCATTTAAAAATTAAGCAAATCTGGTGACTCCAAAAAAGGGGGAGCGACCACATAACGACACGTAGGATTTGTATGTTTTCGTTTATATATATTATAGATCTTTTACTTTATTCTATTGTGCCAACCAAAAATCTTTTATGCCAACCACTAGGCTATTGACTCGTGTACGACACGTATAAAAATATATAAATCGTGTAACAATCACACATGATTTTAAACGACAAATTACTTTATGATATATATTTGTTTGGACGGAAACTTTATATATACTTGTTAATAATACCAGTATGAAAATAAATGATTATAAAAAAAAAACATAACTTTCAACCAAAATAGCATTCGATTTACAATGATTAGAAACACAATTATAACTTCAAAATAAAAATTCATAAACTAC
>NW_027505337.1:135000-162649 GCF_021521415.1 Bidens hawaiensis | reverse complement strand
CTCACTCACTCCACTCACTACTACTACTAACTACTCATACTACTCGGCCTTTCGAGCGATAAACACCTTTTGCTCGGTTGGGTTGTAGAAATAATATCCCATAGAGTCTTTGGGATATCCTACAAAAATACACTTAGTGGATCGACTTTCTAATTTGTTTTGGGTGTTGTGCTTAACATAAGCACACAACCCCATACCTTTATGTAACGATTCCGACGAAACAAAGTATACCCTAACCGGTAGACAATAGTTACGTTATATTTAATGTTGGGTACGTGAATTACCATAATAATTATACGAGAATACATGGTTCACTGTATTGATTGCACGTGAATATATAATTCATCGAATTGAATATGCGATTAATCGATCGATAGATATTGAAACCCGAACGAATCGAGGGTTCAATTATAGACGATATCTATAATATTTAGTGATTTTACGAAGCATTAATGTTTCAGGATAAGTAAAGTACGGCACAGAAAAAGAATTTCGATTTAATGGTACGTCGGTACATTAAACGAAACCTTTAATACCAAACCAAGCAAGAGACGATCGATCAAGCCGAAAAAGATGCGCAATAATTAATAATATGATGTTTTAAGTTAATAAATGTCATGGTTTAAGTTTTTAAAGTTTTTAAATCGGTTTTATATAATTTCATTTTTAGGCCGAAAACAACCGTTTTAGCCTCGTTTTAAGCCGAATTAGACATTTAACAGAAAAACAAACTGAACCAGATTATCCAAAACATTATCCGGATTTCGAGAATCCAAATGAGTGGCCAAGAATGGAGAGGTGGGTCCCACCCCACCACCTCTTATTTCCGATCGGACCAAAGGGTCCAACCCCATTCTTCATTTTTTTTTAAGCAACCATGGCATTATCCATCAATTCTCTCCACAAGATCATCTAAAAACCCGGAATTTTAGCAAGAGAAACAAGGTAAAAATCGAGTTATACACGTTTCCCATCTTCGTTTCTTGAGTTTATTTGTAAGAAAATGAGGTTTCAAAGATAAAAACCGATTCTTGCATGATCAAGTGATGTATACGGGTTATACAAAGGAGCTTGGTCCAAGAAAGGAGTCAAACGAACCAAAAATGAAATTTTACGGTTTAAACTTTAGTTTCGAAACAATAACCGAAACTATAGTGTAAGAGGCTTGATCGTGAGTGTAACTTGCTTGGTATTGTGGTATGTTGGTTGTAGGTTCTGTATTTAGTGGTAGATAAGGCGGAAAGACGAGTTTGTAGCTTGTAGTGGCGGAAAACAAAAGGTATATTCGGTTTATGTTCGGTTATGGATTTTTGGACAGATTGTGGATGGTTTAGAGTTAGGTCATGAAATTTTACAGAGGTGTTAAATACATGAAAATATGAGTTCTGTGAATATTTGGTAATTTTTGGACAAAGGATGAATATTTGGTGAATTTAATGCTCGGTTTTGGCTAAAAATGGTGAAAAATAGTTAATTATCATGAAAAATTCTGGTAAATTCCAGATAAGCTTTTTATAACATGTATAAGTTACACACAAAAATTTAGGTGAGTTGGAGAAGTCTAAGTAGGCTTTTCGGTTAAACGAGTTCTAGGGTTTTCTAGCTCGGTTTTAGTAAAAATGGCATGTAAAAGAAGATTTTGGTTCTGGAAAAATTACAGGGGACTATGTGGATGGCAGGGGTCATCCAGGAAAAATTTGGGATTTTTCTAAGGTCGTTTGGTATTTACGACATATTTAGTGTTTAAATGGTGTTTAAAAATAGATAAATAAATTTTAAATATAAAAATTAATTCTGGAAATATTTTTATAAAATTCCCCACTGTCAAAAAGTGATTTGTGCAAAATTTCAAGATCCGAGATTAAACGGATAATTATTTGTGCAAAAACAAACTTTTAAAGTTAAAACGCGTAAACCGGTAAAGTTCGCATAAGCGAGCTGACTGGTGTATAAAAACCCTAAAAATGAACTATTTTCATATAACTGAGTTAAACAAGTAAAAATAAATCATCCGAAAATAATTCGGATGATTTGGGTAATTTTACCCGATAAAACAGTTTCCGGTGCACTAAAGACGAAACGGGTCCCGCGGCCAATTGGGGCGTCTAAACCGAGCTCTAATTTCACAACTATAATTAAATTATCACTCAATAACTATTTTCGGGTCGTATGTGACCAAACTCATCTTGAAAAGTAAAAACGGATAACCGTGCTAGGCACGCAAAACGGGAAAAACGACTAATATTAATTTTGACTATTGAACCTCTAAACGAAATCACAATCTGAGTCCGGAGAAGTGTTTCTGGGTTAACATTGCCCCCGGAATGGGTACAGGACTGGGTTAACAGTGTCCCCAGATGTACCGGTTAACACGGTTAAAGATTATATAAACAATAATTGTATAATAACGATCGTAGGGATCATATTACAGATTGGACGTGTTAATTGATAATGATTGTTGTTACCTGCTTGCATGTGCTAAGGTGAGTTTCACGAGCCCCTTTTTCTGAATTGTTTTTAAATATTTTCCCGGGGCGGAAAGCATGTTACTATTGAAATGTTTAAGTACATACTGAACGCATGGATTTGTGTGTATTTATAAATAATTATTTGTACTGGAATCGTACGGAATGGATACAGTACTGGGTTAACAGTGTCCCCAGATGTCCCTAGAAGTGGTTCTGGGTTAACATTGCCCCCGGAATGGGTACAGTACTGGGTTAACAGTGTCCCCGGATGTCCCTAGAAGTGTTTCTGGGTTAACATTGCCTCCGGAATGGGTACTGTACTGGGTTAACAGTGTCCCCAGACGTCCCTAGAAGTGTTTCTGGGTTAACATTGCCCCCGGAATGGGTACTGTACTGGGTTAACAGTGTCCCCAGACGTCCCTAGAAGTGTTTCAGGGTTAACATTGCCCCCGGAACGGGTACAGTACTGGCTTAACAGAGGTTTCACTTGTGGGCTAAGCATAATTACAATCGATAATATTATATTATGATATGGATTTATCATGGTTTACTCAATTGTGAAACTCACCAACTATTCGTAGTTGACCCGTTTTCTCACATGCTTTTCAGGTACGATTAAGATGAAGTGATTGCTTACGTGCTAAGTGCTTGATGTGTGTAAGATTTGCATGCAGGATGTTAGGATACATTATAATAAATAGAATTATGTATCGTATTGAATGATGTGTGTAACACCTAGACTGTAATGAAATACGAGATAATGTAATTTGAAGTATATTAATGTATTCAGTTTTCTTTATGAACAATGTGGTTGATATCAGATGTGTCTGTTGCATCCCGTTTACGTTTCCGCTGCGGTTACGGGGTGTTACAGAAGTTGGTATCAGAGCCATTGGTTATAAAGAATTAGGATGTTTTTAAAAGATACCTAAAATATAACCAGTAGCTCAAGTATTATAGGATCTGAATATCAACTAATAATATATAGTGACGAGTATCGGGATGAACTCGGTCGGACAAGTGAGTTATTATGGTCCGGAACATAATAACAGACTTGTCCGCACGAGGGAATTCAGGGGAAGTCACTGGGTACATTAATATGTAAAAATGGCAACATATGTGTAAAGTATATAATATTATTTATACGTGCTAATGTGTATATATATGTACATATCTTGTGGGTACATGTATTGACAAATAGGACCCGGATAAGGAACCGGGGAGGAAATAATAAGAGTACCGAGGATGCTGAAATTTTCTAGAGCATCGGTTGATGATAAGTCTGACTTATTGGGCCATAGTTATGATAGTACCAAGTTAGATCTCCCGTTTGACATTAACCAGAAATATCTAGTAACCGTCACTCCCAACCAAAATTAATAAATCCCTTACCCTACCAACACCGGTACCGTATATCGTAATAACCCCCTATGTTCACCCGAACGGCCGACCCTCACGTACGGACGGACCTGTACCTGAACCCATCCTTATTCCATTAAGGTAAAAGAAAAAAAATATATATATATATATATATATAGAAAAATATATGTGTATTTCTCACTCTCAAACATATGTGACATACCACCTTCAGATCGAGAATTACCGATTTAGCGAACCTAGAACGCCTGAGGACATCGACTGAGCAAGTGATAGAGTTTCCCATAATAGTAATTGATAATATTTGAAGGCAACATGGGTTGCGCGATTACCTTGAACCTTGCAACTTCCTACGTTATCCTTACATCCGTCAGATGCCTATACCCATGTATACTCGAATAGAAGGATTACCCATACACAAAGAGGTGTTGGAATCATTATTGCATAGTTGGTTGTTCGTTCGTAGGTGGTATACCGTGTATGCCGGATATACAAATAGACACGGATATTATAACTCAGTGGTACGTAATCGTTTGGTGCTCACGGTGAGCATGTATCGGTTATGCTGACATGCTGAAGGATATTGAAATCAAGCATATTAAACATTAATCTTTGTTGAGAAAGATCTATATGTCAGTTGGTGACAAGGGTTATGAAACATATTTAAACGTTAACCGACGTCAGGTTAAGTCTATATATTATTATATTTGTGGGACATATATACTAGATACTGGTATGTGTAATATGTATGATAATACTTGGTGTGTATGTGTACCTGCTGTTATGATTGAGCTGGTAACGAGTTATACGGTGAGATTAGTATTGATTACTGCGTACGGGATGGGTACGGCAGAATGACATAAAAAGAGTAACTCCAATGATGGAGATCGATATGATTCAGTTGATTGCTCAAAGATAGAAGATGATGATACCGAATGTAGTATCACAGATCACTGCTAGTGTTGATGCGAATGTGATCGCAGAATTATAGATCGAGCAATCACATGAATATGAATATTTCAATTCTTAGTGTTATTACTAAGAGTGATAATGTCCCACCGAATACTATTATGACTACAAGTATTAGTAATAAACTAAACATGAATAGTAGTCGTAATGAATTAGATCCGGTATGAAGGATATGTTTGTTGGTTGTGTTAAGAAAATTATTAATAGTTTACTGATGGTAAAGGGAGGAATAGATTAGCGAGTGGATAGAAAAGATCGAAATGGTTAAGGATATTGGTAAGAGTCTAGAACATTGTGTAGTAAAATATGCTACAGATATGTTGGTAGATTATGTTGTATCGTGATGGAAAACGATGGTACAAAATTATAGTTAGAAAATTACTACTTAATTGATATGGTCAGAATTTAAAATTCTTGTGCTAGAGCACTTTTATTCGAGTAATTAAGTTCAGAGATTGGAAACTGAGCTATGGAAGATAGAAATGTTGTGTGCTGATCACTTAGAACACGCTTATCGTTTGAAGGAATTGTCATGTCTGGTAACATGGCTAATTACCCCTGAAACTAAGCGAAGTGAGCGCTATATTGGGGACTAACTCCATCGATAAGGAGTATAGTCAATCCTGTAAAATATACAACCTTTGGAAGGGTTGTGTCACAAACCAGCATTGATAAATTTGACTCTATGGGAAGCGGACTGGAAGGACGTTAGGTGAGACGTCGAGTGTTAAAGAAGAGAAATGATAACGGTATAGTGCAAGATAGGCTTTTGAATAAGTAGGTATGTCCTACAACCCAGAATTATACTAAGACTAGTTCTGGTGTGAAAACATGAACCGCATGAAGGGTCCTTCCCTAAATGTGGAACATATGGTTATCGGCAGGAAGAAGAATGTCGAGTGATAGTAGGCCACAGGTGTGGTAAAGATGGACGTAATGCCCCAATTGTAGAACCAATTGAGGCCATGTGAACCGGCAACCCCAACCCATTCGTGTACAACCACTCCGAACCCAACAGCTTCAATAACCATCCATCCAAAGAAATCAAATTATGCCAAACAGTTGTACTTGCTATGAAGGTAGCAGTACAGAACGTTTCAAGAGAAATTGCCCAAAGTTGAACCAAAGTGTCGTTGGAAGAGGAACCTCATGACAAGCATCAACCTCTGATCAAGCATGGAGCCGTGCTTTTGTGAGTAATTCGAATAAAGCACGTCATGATCCAAAGGTGGTATTGAGTACGTTGTAGTTTTAAATCAATAGGCTTCAGTGATATTTTTACGGTCGCCGATAGAAGTTAGTTCCTGTTAACCTCCTACAATTTGGAAAGATACCGATTAGTGAAACTATAGAACCCTATACTGTAGAATCGCTAACGGTAAATCCCTAATGGTTAACTAAATTGTTCGGAATTGTCCTATTATTCTGAACGATTAACCTTTCCTTATTGACCTAGAACCAGTAAAGTTAAGAAGTTTTGACGTAATAGTTAACATGGATTGGCTAACTCAACTTGAAGCTGAAATCAAATATGAAAAGAAGATGATTAGAAGCTCTCTTTCGGACGATGAAGCGATTAGATACAAAGAAAAGTATTTAAAAGAAAACATATAGAAGATGTTTCGGTGATACGTAAATATCCAGAAGTTTTCCCAGAAGAACTTCCTGGATTACCGCCAACCCGACAGGTCGAATTCAGAATCGATTTAATACCTCAAGCTGGCCCTGTTGCTAAAGCATCTTACCGACTTGCACCAACTGAAATGCAAGAATTATTGGATAAATGATTTATACGTCCTAGTCATTCCCCGTGGGGTGCACCTGTATTATTCGTGAAAAAGAAAGGCGGAAGTGTTAGGATATGTATTGATTAGGGAGAATTGAATAAAGTGACGATCAAGAATAGGTATTCACTTCTTCGAAGTAAATGATCTATTTAACCAACTGCAATGGGCGATTTATTTTTAGAAAATTGATCTTAGATATAGTTATCACCAAATGAAAAATCCAAGAGGAGGACGTTGCAACAACAGCGTTTCAGACTCGTTACGGCCATTATGAATTCTTATTTATGCCGTTCGGGCTAACAAATGTGCCGGCAGTGTTCATGGAACTCATGAACCGAGTCTGTAAACTTTATTTTGACAAATTTGTCATAGCATTCATTGATGATATTTTGATATATTTGCAACGTAAGGAAGAGCACGAACAACGTTTAAGGAAAATGGTGGAAGTGTTAAAGCAATAGGAGTTATACGTGAAGTTTTCGAAATGTGACTTTCAATACAGAAAGCATAATCCCTTGGTTATGTTGTAAAGCAACAAGGATTTCACATAGATCCAAATAAGATAGAAACCATTAAAATTGGCAGTCACCCAAGGCACCAAAGGGAATGCGCCAATTTTTAGGACTAGCCGGAGACTATCAGCGGTTTATTGAAGAATTTTTAGCATTACCCAACGCATACTCCTTTGTACGACGCAAATGTACAAATTTTATAGATGATAAGAGACCGCAGTCTCATATTCAACGAAGATGCGTCGAGTTGTTAAGCGATTATGACTGTGACATCCGTTATTACCCCGGCAAGGCTAACGTCGTAGCCGATGCCTTGAGTAGGAAAGATCGGGTTAAGCCATTGCGAGTGCGAGCGTTGGGGATGATAGTCCAGTCGAACCTTTCGGACCTGATTCGAGTCGCTCAACGTGAGGCGTTGAAAGAGGAACAATTGGAAAAGGAGGGACTTTACGGCAATGAGAAGAATTTCGAACAGCGTGGACGAAATTCTCTATTTCAAAAATCGGGTTGGATCCCGACTCTCCATGACCTTCGTGAATTAATCATGGATGAAGCGCATAGATCGAAATATTCCATACATCCGGGATCGGATTAGACTATTGATGATACGAATATCTGAAAGGATTTTATTAATGGCCGGGTATGAAAAAGGATATAGCAACGTATGTCGGTAAGTGTACGACTTGTGCAAGAGATAAGGCTGCACACCGAAAACCCTCGGTGATGTTACAACAACAGAAAATTCGCCAATGATAGCGGGAATAAATTACAATGGATTTCGGGACGCAAATTCCCAATATATATCAAAGGCATGATGTAAATTGGGTAACCGCGGATCGATTAACCAATCCTCGCATTTCATCCCAATCTATGACGATTACCACAATGAATTCTCGCCCAAATTCATGATGGTGAAATGGTATCTCGTCGTGGAGTACCATTTTCAATTATCTCAGATCGAAATAGTCATCCTACTTCCATTATTGGAAGGCGCGGAAGGAAGCATCGAGAACTTGAAGCTTTCTATGGGTGAAGTAATTATCACCAATTTGTTAAATTGAAAATGGGCGTCACTCAAGCCATAAGATTTGAATTGATTCGAGAAACAACCAATCAGATTTATAATATTTAAAATAAGTTGAAAGCAGCGCGAGATTGGCAAAGGATTTATGCCAACATTCAAAGGAAACCATTGTCACTAGAAAGAGGTGACAAGGAATTTTTAAGGCATCACCTTAGAGAGGTGATATGAGGTTTGGCAAAACCGAAAATAGCTCCTTAATATATTGGACCTTATGAGACTATCTCCATGATTGGTCATTTAGTTTATCGATTAAAGTACTCCACGGGCTAAGTACTATACATGATGTTTTGCCATGTATACGGATTGAAAAGTACCTAAGCGATGAGGCAATGAAAGTACTAGTAATGGAGGTACTCATAGAAGACATACTTGATATCATAAATAATTCCGTAGAGATAGTAGACGGGAAAACTAAACAGTTTGGACACACTAAGCTTTACTGAATAAGATTAAATGGAATTCACAGCGAGGACCAGATTATACCTGGTAACGCGAGGGTGAATTCTGAAGGAAAAACCCCCACCTTTCTCTCGAAAGGGGATAGTGGGCGTGTAAAATTTCGAGGACGAAATTTCTTAACGGGGGGAGAATGTAACGATTCCGACGAAACCAAGTATACCCTAACCGGTAGACAATAGTTACGTTATATTTAATGTTGGGTACGTGAATTACCATAGTAATTATACGAGAATACATGGTTCACTGTATTGATTGCACGTGAATATATAATTCATCGTATTGAATATGCGATTAATCGATCGATAGATATTGAAACCCGAACGAATCGAGGGTTCAATTATAGACGATATCTATAATATTTAGTGATTTTACGAAGCATTAATGCTTCAGGATAAGTAAAGTACGGCACATAAAAAGAATTTCGATTTAATGGTACGTCGGTACATTAAACGAAACCTTTAATACCAAACCAAGCAAGAAACGATCGATCAAGCCGAAAAAGATGCGCAATAATTAATAATATGATGTTTTAAGTTAATAAATGTCATGGTTTAAGTTTTTAAAGTTTTTAAATCGGTTTTATATAAATTTCATTTTTAAGCCGAAAACGACCGTTTTAGCCTCGTTTTAAGCCGAATTAGACATTTAACCGAAAAACGAACTGAACCAGATTATCCAAAACATTATCCGGATTTCGAGAATCCAAATGAGTGGCCAAGAATGGAGAGGTGGGTCCCACCCCACCACCTCCTTATTTCCGATCGGACCAAAGGGTCCAACCCCATTCTTCATTTCTATTTTTTAAGCAACCATGGCATTATCCATCAATTCTCTCCACAAGATCATCTAAAAACCCGGAATTTTAGCAAAAGAAATAAGGTAAAAATCGAGTTATACACGTTTCCATCTTCGTTTCTTGAGTTTATTTGCAAGAAAATGAAGTTTCAAATATGAAAACCGATTCTTGCATGATCAAGTGATGTATACGGGTTATACAAGGGATCTTGGTCCAAGAAAGGAGTCAAACGAACCAAAAACGAATTTTTACGGTTTAAACTTTAGTTTCGAAACAATAACCGAAACTATATTGTAAGAGGCTTGATCGTGAGTGTAACTTTCTTGGTATTGTGGTATGTTGGTTGTAAGTTCTGTATTTAGTGGTAGATAAGGCGGAAAGACGAGTTTGTAGCTTGTAGTGGCGGAAAACAAAAGGTATATTCGGTTTATGTTCGGTTATGGATTTTTGGACAGATTGTGGATGGTTTAGAGTTAGGTCATGAAATTTTACAGAGGTGTTAAATACATGAAAATATGAGTTCTGTGAATATTTGGTAATTTTTGGACAAAGGATGAATATTTGGTGAATTTAATGCTCGGTTTTGGCTAAAAATGGTGAAAAATAGTTAATTATCATGAAAAATTCTGGTAAATTCCAGATAAGCTTTTTATAACATTTATAAGTCACACACAAAAATTTAGGTCATCTGGAGAAGTCTAAGTAGGCTTTTCGGTTAAACGAGTTCTAGGGTTTTCTAGCTCGGTTTTAGTAAAAATGGCATGTAAAAGAAGATTTTGGTTCTGGAAATATTACAGGGGACTATGTGGATGGCAGGGGTCATCCAGGAAAAATTTGGGATTTTTCTAAGGTCGTTTGGTATTTACGACATATTTAGTGTTTAAATGGTGTTTAAAAATAGATAAATAAATTTTAAATATAAAAATTAATTCTGGAAATATTTTTATAAAATTCCCCACTGTCAAAAAGTGATTTGTGCAAAATTTCAAGATCCGAGATTAAACGGATAATTATTTGTGCAAAAACAAACTTTTAAAGTTTAAAACGCGTAAACCGGTAAAGTTCGCATAAGCGAGCTAACTGGTGTATAAAAACCCTAAAAATGAACTATTTTCATATAACTGAGTTAAACAAGTAAAATAAATCATCCGAAAATAATTCGGATGATTTGGGTAATTTTACCCGATAAAACAGTTTCCGGTGCACTAAAGACGGAAACGGGTCCCGCGGCCAATCGGGGCGTCTAAACCGAGCTCTAATTTCACAACTATAATTAAATTATCACTCAACAACTATTTTCGGGTCGTATGTGACCAAACTCATCTTTGAAAAGTAAAAACGGATAACCGTGCTAGGCACGCAAAACGGGAAAAACGACTAATATTAATTTTGACTATTGAACTCTAAACGAAATCACAATCTGAGTCCGGAGAAGTGTTTCTGGGTTAACATTGCCCCCGGAATGGGTACAGGACTGGGTTAACAGTGTCCCCAGATGTACCGGTTAACACGGTTAAAGATTATATAAACAATAATTGTATAATAACGATCGTAGGGATCATATTACAGATTGGACGTGTTAATTGATAATGATTGTTGTTACCTGCTTGCATGTGCTAAGGTGAGTTTCACGAGCCCCTTTTTCTGAATTGTTTTTAAATATTTTCCCGGGGCGGAAAGCATGTTACTATTGAAATGTTTAAGTACATACTGAACGCATGGATTTGTGTGTATTTATAAATAACTGATTGTACTGGAATCGTACGGAATGGATACAGTACTGGGTTAACAGTGTCCCCAGATGTCCCTAGAAGTGGTTCTGGGTTAACATTGCCCCCGGAATGGGTACAGTACTGGGTTAACAGTGTCCCCGGATGTCCCTAGAAGTGTTTCTGGGTTAACATTGCCTCCGGAATGGGTACTGTACTGGGTTAACACTGTCCCCAGACGTCCCTAGAAGTGTTTCTGGGTAACATTGCCCCCGGTATGGGTACTGTACTGGGTTAACAGTGTCCCCAGACGTCCCTAGAAGTGTTTCTGGGTTAACATTGCCCCCGGAACGGGTACAGTACTGGCTTAACAGAGGTTTCACTTGTGGGCTAAGCATAATTACAATCGATAATATTATATTATGATATGGATTTATCATGGTTTACTCAAATTGTGAAACTCACCAACTATTCGTAGTTGACCCGTTTTCTCACATGCTTTTCAGGTACGATTAAGATGAAGTGATTGCTTACGTGCTAAGTGCTTGATGTGTGTAAGATTTGCATGCAGGATGTTAGGATACATTATAATAAATAGAATTATGTATCGTATTGAATGATGTGTGTAACACCTAGACTGTAATGAAATACGAGATAATGTAATTTGAAGTATATTAATGTATTCAGTTTTCATTATGAACAATGTGGTTGATATCAGATGTGTCTGTTGCATCCCGTTTACGTTTCCACTGCGGTTACGGGGTGTTACAGAAGTTGGTATCAGAGCCGTTGGTTATAAAGAATTAGGATGTCTTTAAAAGATACCTAAAATATAACCAGTAGCTAAAGTATTATAGGATCTGAATATCAACTAATAATATATAGTGACGAGTATCGGGATGAACTCGGTCGGACAAGTGAGTTATTATGGTCCGGAACATAATAACAGACTTGTCCGCACGAGGGAATTCAGGGGAAGTCACTGGGTACATTAATAGGTAAAAATGGCAACATATGTGTAAAGTATATAATATTATTTATACGTGCTAATGTGTATATATATATGTACATATCTTGTGGGTACATGTATTGAGAAATAGGACCCGGATAAGGAACCGGGGGAGGAAATAATAAGAGTACCGAGGATGCTGAAATTTTCTAGAGCATCGGTTGATGATAAGTCTGACTTATTGGGCCATAGTTATGATAGTACCAAGTTAGATCTCCCGTTTGACATTAACCAGAAATATCTAGTAACCGTCACTCCCAACCAAAATTAATAAATCCCTTACCCTACCAACACCGGTACCGTATATCGTAATAACCCCCTATGTTCACCCGAACCGCCGACCCTCACGTACGGACGGACCTGTACCTGAACCCATCCTTATTCCATTAAGGTAAAAGAAAAAAAAAATATATATATATATATATAGAAAAATATATGTGTATTTCTCACTCTCAAAAAAAATATATATATATATATATATAGAAAAATATATATATTTCACAACTATAATTAAATTATCACTCAACAACTATTTTCGGGTCGTATGTGACCAAACTCATCTTTGAAAAGTAAAAACAGATAACCGTGCTAGGCACGCAAAACGGGAAAAACGACTAATATTAATTTTGACTATTGAACTCTAAACGAAATCACAATCTGAGTCCGGAGAAGTGTTTCTGGGTTAACATTGCCCCCGGAATGGGTACAGGACTGGGTTAACAGTGTCCTCAGATGTACCGGTTAACACGGTTAAAGATTATATAAACAATAATTGTATAATAACGATCGTAGGGATCATATTACAGATTGGACGTGTTAATTGATAATGATTGTTGTTACCTGCTTGCATGTGCTAAGGTGAGTTTCACGAGCCCCTTTTTCTGAATTGTTTTTATATATTTTCTCGGGGCGGAAAGCATGTTACTATTGAAATGTTTAAGTACATACTGAACGCATGGATTTGTGTGTATTTATAAATAATTGATTGTACGGGAATTGTACGGAATGGGTATAGTACTGGGTTAACAGTGTCCCCAGATGTCCCTAGAAGTGGTTCTGGGTTAACATTGTCCCCGGAATGGGTACAGTACTGGGTTAACAGTGTCCCCAGATGTCCCTAGAAGTGTTTCTGGGTTAACATTGCCCCCGGAATGGGTACTGTACTGGGTTGACAGTGTCCCCAGACGTCCCTAGAAGTGTTTCAGGGTTAACATTGCCCCCGGAACGGGTACAGTACTGGGTTAACAGAGGTTTCACTTGTGGGCTAAGCATAATTACAATCGATAATATTACCTTATGATATGGATTTATCATGGTTTACTCAAATTGTGAAACTCACCAACTATTCGTAGTTGACCCGTTTTCTCACATGCTTTTCAGGTACGATTAAGATGAAGTGATTGCTTACGTGCTAAGTGCTTGATGTGTGTAAGATTTGCGTGCAGGATGTTAGGATACATTATAATAAATAGAATTATGTATCGTATTGAATGATGTGTGTAATACCTAGACGGTAATGAAATACGAGATAATGTAATTTGAAGTATATTAATGTATTCAGTTTTCTTTATGAACAATGTGGTTGATATCAGATGTGTCTGTTGCATCCCGTTTACGTTTCCGCTGCGGTTACGGGGTGTTACACTTTAAATATGATAATGATGAAACCCTTCGATGTCATATTTCAAAAGGTGTCTTGTCCACTTTCTTGGTTAGGGCCATATTTAGAATACGGGTTGCGGAGAGCAATGCGAAACCCTAAAATGATAGAGGCAATGTGCTTCTAGCCATCATAGATCGAATCATATCCAATAGAGTTTGATTCCTCCTTTCGGATACACCATTATGTTGTGGTGTTCCGGGTGGAGTGAGTTGTGAGACAATCCCACAACTCCTAAGGTGATCTTGAAAAGCATCACTAAGGTATTCACCTCCTCTATCTGAACGAAGTACTTCGATGGTTTTATTGAGTTGATTTTCTACTTCAATAGGTAAGACTTTGAACATTTCAAAGGCTTCATCTTTGTGTCTTAATAAGTACAAATGACTATAATCATCGATAAAGGTAATGAAGTATCTTTCACCATTCCTCGTCATTGCCTTAAAAATACCACATGCATCCAAATGTATGGTACCTATTAAGTCTTTTTCCCTTTCGTTAGTTCCACTAAAGGGTTCCTTGGTCATCTTTCCTTGTAAACAATCATCTTCATTTGTTTCTAAAAGACCATTCTTTTGAAGAGTATGCATGCGATCTTTGTTTATGTGACCAAGGCGACAATGCCAAAGATAAGTCTTACTCAAATCCATTTTTAGTTTCTTGGTGCTTGATTGGTACAACGTGTTATCAAAGGATGTGTTATCATGAATTAATTCAGAAATTCCATTAGACGGCATTGCTTTAAAATAAAAGACATCATTCATGAAAACACAAATACCGTTGTCTACAAATTTCAAACATAACCGCATTGTCTTAAAAGAAAAACGAAGATAATATTTCTAGTCAAACAAGGAGCAAACAAAATGTTTTTCAAAACAACTTCCAAACCACTTGGAAGCTTCAAAATGTAGTCTCCTTGGGCTTCGACATCAACTTTGCTCCGTTGCCCATAAAGAGACTTGTATCTTCTTTCTTGAAATACTTATTTCTTTTGAACCCCTGCAACAAATTGCAAATATGACTTCCACATCCGATATCCAATACCCATGTGCTAGAAGAAATAACATTAATATCAATATGGATCATGAAAGTTGTACCCAAGGTTTGCCCCTCATCCCTCTTGTCTTTCAACTCCTTGAGATAGGTTGGAAAATTCCTCTTCCAATGTCCTATCTCACCACAACCAAAGCATGGGTCCTCCAAGCTAACCTTTAGCTTATTCTCCTTTGGTTTGGGTGATTCTGTTTTAGCATTCCCTTTGAACTTACCCTTGATGTGCCCCTTACCTTTGGCAACCTTTGCCTTAGGTTTCGGGTGATGCCTCTTCTTATTGCCACCTTTAATAATTGTGAGAACCGGTAAAACATTTTTACCCATTCCCGCTTCGACCGTTTTGAGCATTGTGTGAAGCTCACCAATGCTCTTGTCCCATCCATTCATGTTATGGTTCATGACAAAAGTCTCAAATCTCTTGGTTAGGTCATTGAGAATCAAATCTGTGGCTAACTCTTTTGAGATGGGACATATTAGCCGTTCAAGTCGATCAATGTGGCTTTTCATCTTAAGCACATAAGACGAAACTGATTGATACGACATGCATGAAGCGTTCGTACCATTCCACCCTAGCTTGTTAAAGGAACATTTCCTTTAGTTGGGTGATCATGTTGTATACCCCATGATTCTCAAAGTCCTTTTGAATACCGGGAATCATAGTTCCCAACATAAGGCTAGAAACTTGCACCGAATCCTCGGTGGATTTTAACCAATCGTTATAGGCATCTAGATCGTCAATGTTAGGTTCGTTGGGAATAGGATCGTCCAATATGTCGGATTTCTTCTCTTTCTTGAGAACAATTCTCAAGCTTCAATACCAATCCATGAAATTGTTGTAGTTTAGATGACCCTTATCAAGTATAGCTCTTAGTGATAGGTTATGCACGGGTGGGATAATTGTGTTAGGTGGATTATTGATTGCGGCCATCTACATAATATAACAAAGCTCATTTTTAGTATTTTCGATATCATTAATCAATTTTAATCATTAATACTCTTTTATGTATCGAAGACAATTAATGAATAAAATCTAGAACCCACCGTTACATTCAAATAGTGGTTAGGTGACCTTTATCCGACTATTTAAATTAACAAGGTAGTCAACGTTTGACGATTTCAACCCTTTGCAACTTCTAGTCTTATGGGATCGGTTAAACATCATTATGTTTAGTTGGCATGTTTAATCTATTGTATGCCATGGTTCGGTGACCCTATTCACATGGTTTCCAAATTGAGTCGTCCTACTTACACGCACGTGTGAATTTGCACATACAAGTGGTTAGATGACCTTTATCCCACAAATATGGCAAACCGACCTCAAACTCATAAGTTTTCTCCAATGTGGTTAGGTGACCTTTATCCTACATCGAGTTCCCAAGTGATTCGAGTGTTGTATAAAAGGGTGGCGTTAGACTTGTTTTAAAAGGGATTTAATTTTTCTAAATTCTAGATTGGAAAACAAATATGTACCTTGCATTTGCATGCATTCAGATGTATGGTACTTTGTTTAAAATTATTTCTCAAAATTCCTTTTAATAAAACCCATTTATTGTGAAATCATTAACCTTTAATAAAACCAATTTTATTACCTAATGATTTCTAAGGAACCAATTTTATGCAATTTGTTGATTTTAAGTTGTTAACAATCCATATGCAAACAAAACAACCAAACATGCATAAACAAAACAACCACAAGTTTATAACCATAGCCACCTAAACTTGACAACACTTGTTGACCGAAACAAGTGTGCAATCTAGATACTAGTGTGGCTGCTGCTTTGGAATCACTGACTAGAGAGGTTAAGGAACTGAAGGCCCAGGTGGACAGGTGTGAGTTTTGTAGAGGTGGACATGGTACGTTGGAGTGTTCGGTGATGAATCAACATGTCAATTTCGTTGCTGGTCAGACTAGGTTTCCCAACAATTACAACAACAATAATCAGAATTGGAACACTTACAAGAACCCGAATCAGAATAATGCTAATTGGCGTCCGTCGGGTGCACCACCCGGGTTTCAAAATTCTTATGCTCCAGAACAAGGTAAGTATTTCAGTAATAATAACACCGATGGTACTAATGTTCAAAATAATGTGCAGGATTCGAACTGTGGAATGGGGCCTTTGGAAGAGATGATGAAGCTAATCTTGGAGAGAGATCAAGTTACACAGATAAAGTTAGCCGAACACGATTTGCTCTTCAAGAATCTACAATCTTCCATTCTCGATATTCAAAGGGCTGTTGGTGATATTGCTCGTTGTTTAGAAGAAAGGCCCCCAGGTCAGTTTTAGGGTATCCCCCAAACTAATCCGGCTGATCAATTGAACGCCATCTCCACTTGTAGTGGTAGGGTTTTTGGTCCGGAGGTAGTTAGTCGAGAAATTAGGGAAGATAAGGACGATGAGTTGATAGACGAGGAAATAGAGGTAGAGGCTCCAGGTAAGTCACAAAATAGTACAACACCAATCATAGAGCCACAAGTTAAGAAAAAAACCGATAAAAAGTCGTTTAGAGTCTGGCCACCACCACACACCATTGACCTAGCCTATGTCCCTTATCCCGCTCGTCTAAAAATTCAAAAGTATACTAAAGATTACGAGCATTTTCTTAATATATTTAGCCAATTGAATGTCAACCTTCCATTCGTAGAAGTCCTTCAGCATATGCCTAAGTACGCCAAATTTTTGAAAGACCTTCTTAAAAGAAAGGATAAGTTGTAGGACCTTTCGACTGTGCCCCTAAATGGAGAGTGTTCGGCAGTAGTTCTCAATAAAGTACCGGAGAAATTACCCGACCCCGGTGTTTTTACCATTCCATTCCTTTTCGAAAGTGATACGACGTGTCAAGCATTAGCCGATCTAGGAGCTAGTATAAACCTTATGCCATATTCTTTGTATGAAAAGCTAGACCTAGGAGAGCTCACCCCTACTCGTATGACGTTGTCTTTAGCCGATCGTTCCGTTAAGTATCCGAGGGGTGTCGTGGAGAATTTGCTCGTTAAGGTAGATAATTTGGTTTTACCCGTAGATTTTGTTGTTTTAGATATGGAGGCCGACGAGAGAGTTCCTATCATTTTAGGCCGTCCATTCTTACGTACTGCTAGGGCGGTCATTGATGTGTTTGAAGGTAAGATTACTCTAAGAGCCGGTGATGATAGTGCCACCTATTTGGCTAAGTCCATGAGACATCCGAGTGGTCAAGATGGTCTCATTGATCCATGTCACCCAGTTTACTCGATAGAATCATTTATATCGGAAAATGATGATGTGTATTGGAGAAAGAGGTGGTGGTAAGCGAAAGTTTGAGAAGGTTCGTGGTGTTAAAAAGAAGAAACCAAGATTGACGAATAGTCTGATCGTGATTCGGTATCTTTAAGGGAATTGGAGTTCTACTGAGGTGGAGGAAGCTCCACTCGGTCCGTCACGTGATTCGCATAGCATGGGTTCTTGAGTGAAAACTCAAGTGTAGAGTTTGTAGATTTTTGTTTATTTTAATTTCTACTTTCTTAGTTTTGTTGAGTCATCGAGTCGCTAACGTAGTCTTTTGTAGTTCTTCTTTGTTTTGGTGTTTTTGGGTTTTCCTAGGTAAAAGAGAGATTTTATGGGCTAGAGAGACGATCCCCAAGGAAGAATTTAATGAAAAAAACAAGCGTGGGGATGGAGTAGCAGTCGAGCCGTATACTTTATATCTATTTATATGCTGCTAATTATTTATGTGTTATTTGTCGATTAATATGAAACACTTTAATTGCATAATATCTATCATTATGATAAGATACATTTTTAGATATTTTTGTTTTGTTTTGCCGCTTACGTTCGTTTGTGAGAGAATGAGTTACTATTTGTTGAGCACGTTCGTAGTTGGAAGGCATTCATGGAAGAAGACTTTGGCATCATGTTCCGTTCGCATATTACCAGCTAAGTCTTTTTCATTATCTAGCTTGTTAACTTTTTATTTTGCTTTTGTTTGTTATTCTTAGATTTTTTAGTGTTTTTGTTTTAAGTCGTCCTTATCCTTGCATTGAGGACAATGCAAAATTTAAGTGTGGGGATAGGATATTTGGGTCGTAGTTTAAATCAAGTTTATGTTTAAATTTAAAAAAAATTGAAAAATGTTTTAAAAATGTCCCTTGAATTTAGTTTTTTTTTGCGTTAAAGTAGGAGATGATATTTATCGGGAAATTGGTTTTTCAAACTACTAATAATATGAGATAAATAAAAGAAAACACACTTAACTTGGGATGTGTCGGTAGGCTCAACCTTGAAAATGAGAGAGCAATTTGATAAAATGGTTAAAACATAAATCTTTTGTGGGTAAAGCGTTTTGTCCGTGGAAGATAAGTAATGAAAGATCGGGCCATACTCAAGCCTCAATAATTGGTATGAAAAGTGGAAATATTGTAAGGCCCCGTTACGGTGCCCTACTTTGGACGTTGGTTTTACACATAAACACGGTTCAAAATATCAGAGTTAATAAAAAAACATTCGCGGAATATTAAAACATTCAACCATTATATAACATAACCATCCTTTCTTGCCTTAACAGGTAAGTGTATTGATTTTCTAAGTCCAGGGACCATTCTGTAATTCTGTTAAACTTCTAGTTCGCTACTTATCCTTAACGAATTGACTTGTTATGACGAACTGGTTATTGTAACTAATTGAACCCTCTAACGAACTGGACCCTTAACGAATCAGTCCATAGCGAACCTGTCTATGTAACGAATTTGACCTTCCAATTCGTTATCTTTTAACCATAGCGAATCAAGGGTAATTTGCTATCTTTTCCCTTAACGAACTGAAGCTATTTCGTTATATTCCCTCAGACGAATCAGCTAGCGAATTACTTCTAATTCGTTAGTTACCTCTTAGCGAACTAGGGTTAGGTCAGGGAATGTCAGAACATTCCCTGACATCATATACCTCGTAATAACTTTTCCGGCGCCGCTGCCGGAGGGCCTCATGGACAAGCTACCTTAATAGCTAAAACACATGATCACCGCTCGATGACTACAAGTCAGGAGTAAGAAGGATAACCCAGAAAGCAAAGGCGATCCAATAAAGTGTGCGAATATAAGAAGTGTTCCTTTTACGAGGAATAAGTTAGGTTTCGGGGACGAAACCTATTTAAGGGGGGAAGACTTGTAACATCCCGAAATTTCCAAAATAATATTAACTATATTATTTAATATTGGAGGGAAAGTTTACTCGGGTTAGCGGGAAATAATTAAATAGAGTAAGAGTTGGTATGGGTCGGGCTAGTGTTGGGTTATGGATTTGGGTTATGAAGGAAAGAGGGAAGGACCATGGGCCTAAGCCCATGTTCCATAATTATATAAAACTTAAATCACCATTAATCCTTCATTTCTCATATTCCATACACCACCAAAACACACACTTAAATCTCTCTCATCCTACTCTCTCTCTCTCTAAGCCGAAACCTAGAAGAAGAAGAAGGAGAACCGATTTCCGACCCGAGGTAATGATAGTATCTAATTGTAAAGAGGTCCAAACTGTTAGATCTAGTTGCGAAACGATGAGCCGACACCGTTAAACCATTAAAGTCACGAGATCCGGGTGGAATCGGGTATAAACCGAACCCAAGATGAGCTTAGGGGTCACCCTAGCTCAGATTTGGATCGAACATGACGAAAAACGGTGCTAGAATACGTTTTTCCGGCCACCGCACGGTTTTCCGGCACCGCGGCGCCGGAAAGGCGGCGCCGGAGAGGCGGTGCGGGTATTTAAGGATGTCAGAGAATGTTTCTGACATTCTCTGACAAAACCTAACACTAATTCGCTATGGAAACTAACGAATCAAAGGTAATTCGTTAACGGAGGGTGACGAACTAGCTTTAATTCGTTAAGTTGATCATTAATTGGGGAATGACGAACTAGCTCTGATTCGTTAAGGAATAATAACGAATTAAAGCCAATTCGTTAAGTAGGTGAACCCCCCAGTTCTTTAAGGTTCAATTCGTTACAGAAGGGTCCAGTTCGCTAAGGATACCAGTTCATTAGAAAGGTTCAATTCGGTATAAGGTCCAATTCGTTATAGGGTTCAGTTCGTTATAAAGGTCGATTCATTATGAAGTAACGAACTAGCAATTCGTCCTGAGACCGGAGTAATGAATGAATCCCATTTCGTTAAGGATCAAGTAACGAACCAGACTTTTATCAGAATGACAGAACAGTCCCTGGACTTAGAAAGAATGAGATAGTTACATTTTAACCCTTGGACTTTGATAACTTATGAATGACACCTTTAAAGGCTAACGAGTAAAGATTAACTAACTGGGTAATGATTCAATGAAGTAAAACCGGCTTAGACGCGTAAGGCTAGTTAAGTAGCAATAGTGTGGCTAGAGTGGTATTTGATATGGCAATTATTAAACAGTTAGACGCGCACAGCTCGAGAAGGAATAACTATTAGCTGAAGAAGTAACCGAGTTCAGGTGAGTTTCTAGCCCCATTTCCTTTTTATGTTTTCGGGGCTGTGTGCATACTCGATGTGAAGTGTGAATACACTTACCTTAAGTGGTAAGTGTATTGCTATAGATGTTATACAAGTAGCTAAAATATAATACTTGCCGGTGCGTGAACGATCTTCGGATATTGCACGTATTGTCAAGGTTAGTGACTGTCAAGTGGTTATTAGTGTGTATGATTGCTATTATGTGACTTTCTTACTATGTGAATGATGTAAAGATATAAAGTGTGTTGTAGACAAGTAGCAGTATAGTGTGATAGAAGTGGATAGGGGTCTAGTAAGAGTGTCAAAGTGGCATAACGTTATTCGTTATTAAAGTGACAAAGTGGCATAACGTTATTCGTTACTAAAGTGGCAAAGTGTCATAAAGTGGCAGAAGTGGCTAAGCTGTAGGAGTAATTAAGAGGCTAATCTGTAGGGGTAATTAAGTGGTTAAGCAGTAACATGTTAGGCACTGGATTATGTGTCTTCGGATACGTATATAATGCATGTAGTGGTTGTATGATAAGTTGCTTGATTAACTAGAACTCACTCAGCGTAGCTGACTTTTAGTATGCACGCAGGTGAGCTGATTATAGAGTTAGCATGAGAATGGCATATGGCATGGATTGAACGGCTGGCATATGAAGATAGAAGTAAAGATGTTTTAAATATAATGGTTTGTGTTATGGTATCAAAGAAAATACTAGATTTTTTGTAATAAACGATTAAAGTTTTATATTCCACGAAAGTTTTAATAAACTCTGATTTGTAAGAATGGCGTTCATGAGTAAATCCGACGTTAAAGTAGGGCTACCGGGTTCGGGCCCTTACATGGATGGTGTATGGGATATGTGTAAAATGAGGGATTTAATGGTGATTATGGTTTATATATTTAGGGATCATGGGCTTAAGCCCATGGTCTTTCCTTCTTTCTTTCATACTCAAGTCCATAACCCATATCCATTTAACCCAACACTAGCCCAACTCATATTCTAGTTATCTAAACCGATAACGACCCACAATAAAATAGACGAAATTTATTTTATTATTATAACCAAAAGTAGGATGTTACAAATATTATGAGTTTTAAAATCTGAATACGTTATCATATGATGCTTGGGTAGGTTTAACGTTAGAGTATGCCGTGTAACCTGTGATATAAATCTTAAACTGTTAGTTTAGTGTTTTACACCTCATTGGCGTATGGTTTTATAACCTTAAATCCTGTATTGATGGAATGCTTCGTGTCCGGAGACCATGGGTCTGTATGCAATCTATTCATATGGGTATTCACAATTCCTAAGTGGGGTTGTGGAGATTTAAAATTAAGCCAAAAAGAGCAAACCCTTATAAGTCTATAAACATGATCACATGGAAAAATTTTATTTCCATTAACTGTCTTATCACATTTTTCATTAACATTTTGAATCGTTAATTAACTTGCTACTTAAAAGTTCAAGGGCTTTGATGTGCTAGAAACAGTCAATAAAATATTAACTAAATTAAACAAGTAATAAAAACTAGACTTAAGACTCAACTACACAAAACACCGGCAAGTGAACCGGTCAATTGTACTAACGCTAAGTAAGTCCGGAATATTGAACCCACAGGACTCTATAATTTACGTTATTTTACTAATTAGACTCTACTTTCGACACGACTATTTATTATTAATGTTTAAAGGGGATTTTTAAACTAATATTAAACTAAGAAAGCAAATAAACAAGTAAACAAGAAATAAGCAATTAAACACAAGATCGAAACCAATCAGAGAAGGAATCTACCCAGGTAAGAATCCCATGCATCAACAATCATCAAGCAATGGACAAATAACATGATTATGAAAACTGATTTCTAAATATATTCATCTAACAAACCCTAAAGGACCCTTGACTGAATCAAACGACATCCCAAAGAATGATTATTAGATTATTAAGCAATCAGTAATATTGAATTTCTCACGGTTATCAAATAGTGTTAATTAATAGTATATAAAGCTAGTAATCTCACGAAACACTAAACCCTAGATAACTTGATAAGTTAAACACGACATCATAAACAAGGATCAACACACTAAGCAAGAATATTGTCACTATCTATCCTAGCATGCAATTGACCAAGACACATGAACAACTCCTCACCTTACAGCTATTGAAATTTAGCAAAACATTCAAAACCCTAACCAACTATCAACTAGCTTCTATGATCTAATGGGTCCATTCAATCACAATAATCAAAACACCAAGTAATGATTAAACATAAACCCTAAATCTAAAGAACACAATCAAGAGATATAAGATCTATGTGAAGCAATAGGTAATAATCAATCAAGATAATAAACATTCATATGCATCATGAAAGCAAAATCAAGTCTTTTACTATTAAAATAATGAAACCATAATCAAATAAATTGTCCAAAGCATGAATCATGCATCAAACATGTTCATCAAACCTAGGTAGACATGAAGTCTAGCCTAGCATAGTCATAAATAAAGATAAATAACTAAACCATAGAACAAGGAGAAACATCATGAAAGATAATGAACAAGAACAAAGATAAAGAACGAGAGAACCCGTCTTAATCGACCCTAGAACAGTTGTATGAAAGCGTGATGATCCTCCTTGATTACTAGCCTCAAAACCTTCACAAACCCTTGGAAAATCGGCAACAAAAATGCTTGGATCAGTTGGGTTTTGCAAGAGATGTTTATATAAGCGATAACCGGGCTTGAGATTGCAAAATCAGCTGACAAGAAAACCTAGGTGCCGCGCGGCCCCACCCTGGGCATGCCTTCGCGCGGCGGGGCGTGGTCCATGGATGGGCTACTGTTTTTGTTGTTAGTTCTTGTTATTTGTTGCCAAATCTTGATATTATTCTTCCTTGAACTCCAAGTAATGCTTAGAACCTTCTAGGCCTTGCTTCCCTTGCTTCTCCAAGCCACCATATACATGAAAACAAATCGAAACGCTAAGTGGAACAATCATGTAATCATTAACGAGCAAAACTTACTTAAACTTCGCATGAAAAGATAGAAAGAATTAAGTAAAACATGCAAGACACCAAAAGAGTTAAAACACAATAAATATGTTAAACTTGACTCAAAAACTTAAATAATAAAAGTTAAACAAAACTAGAACTAAAACGAACTCAAAATATTAAAGAAACATAACTTTACACGGTATTCGAGATGTATAAATAAATGTATATCAGGCTTCTTTGTAATTAAATCATTCTTTCCTAAGTCCAGGGACCATTCTGAAATTCTGTTAAACTTCTAGTTCACTACTTATCCTTAACGAATTGACTTGTCATGACGAACTGGTTATTATAACGAATTGAAACCTCTAATGAACTGGACCCTTAACGAATCAGTCCATAGCGAACCAGTCTATGTAACGAATTGGACCTTCCAATTCGTTATCTTTTAACTATAGCGAATCAAGGGTAATTTGCTATCTTTTCCCTTAACGAACTGAAGCTAGTTCGTTATATTCCCTCAGACGAATCAGTTAGCGAATTACTTCTAATTCGTTATTTAACTCTTAGCGAACTAGGGTTAGGTCAGGGAATGTCAGAACATTACCTGACATCATATACCTCGTATTAACTTTTCCGGCGCCGCCACCGGAAGGCCGCCGGAAAACCGCGGATTCGCCGGAAAAACGAGTCGTTTTTCACCGTTTTTCGTCCCGTTCGACCCAGATCTGAGCTAGGGTGACCCCTAAGCTCATCATAGGCTCGGTTTATACCCGATTCCACCCGGATCTCGTGACTTAAACGGTTTAATGGTGTCGGCTCGTCGTTTCATGACGATATCTAACGGTTTAAGCTCATACAATATCATACTATCATTACCTTAGGTCGGAATCAGTTATTCTTCTTTCTTTCGGCTAGAGAGAGAGACTAGAGAGAGAAACTAGAGAGAGAGAGAGAGCTTAATTGTGTGTTTGGGATGGTGTATGGGATATGTGTAAAATGAGGGATTTAATGGTGATTATGGTTTATATATTTAGGGATCATGGGCTTAAGCCCATGGTCTTTCCTTCTTTCTTTCATAACAAAGTCCACAACCCATATCCATTGAACCCAACACTTGCCCAACTCATATTCTAGTTATCTAAACCGATAACAACCCACTATAAACAGACGAAATTGATTTTATTATTATAACCAAAAGTAGGATGTTACAAACATTATGAGTTTTAAAATCTGAATACGTTATCATATGATGCTTGGGTAGGTTTAACGTTAGAGTATTCCATGTAGCCTGTGATATAAATCTTAAACCGTTAGTTTAGTGTTTTACACCTCATTGGCGTATGGTTTTATTACCTTAAATCTTGTATTGATGGGATGCTTCGGGTCCGGAGACCATGGGTGTGTATGCAATCTATTCATATGGGTATTCACAATTCCTAAGTGGGTTTGTGGAGATTTAAAATTACGCCAAAAAGAGCAAACCCTTATAAGTCTATAAACATGATCACAAAAGTACAAATTCACTACACACTTGATCATCCACGCTGTTAGCCATGTGGGGTCCCCTTGCTCGCGTCTCATTACCATTAAGAAACGGACCACAAGGGACACGCTACATGTAAGCCCTACAGATGAAATTTTGCATGCTCACCTATGGTGATGGTTCGGGGTATTGCTTGATAACGGGGGTATGTCATGTTGTGGGGAACACTAGCTATTAATTAATTGAACCTTAATCGTATCTATTGGCTGCTTGGTAGACTTTGATGTTTAAGCTTAGTTGGATAAACAATACCCTTGATCGTTTTAACTATTCATGAAAAAAAAGCAACAAAAGTTTTAATTCTGCTAATTTTGAGGTTTAAGTCACTTTGGGGTGGTCTGGTCCGGTAAAAGCTGAAAATAAGCGGGTCTTAATTGTGTAAACAACTGAGTACTATTATTGTCGGATCTTATTTGTCCCGGTAATGATTTAAGTGGACAACAATATCGGTGATCACGCTTTTTGCGTTTTTCTAAGCTTAAAAAATTAACTTATATGTTTGTTAGACTGTAATTTTCCGATTCTGATCCAACTGCATCATACTTTTTCAGGGACGAAAAAAGAGTAAG
Organism: Bidens hawaiensis; assembly: GCF_021521415.1. Taxonomy (NCBI): domain Eukaryota; kingdom Viridiplantae; phylum Streptophyta; class Magnoliopsida; order Asterales; family Asteraceae; genus Bidens; species Bidens hawaiensis. The sequence goes on along the minus strand of NW_027505337.1, from coordinate 136,206 downwards.
TGTGGGGATATTTGATATACATCTATTTATACATCTCGAATCCCTTGTAAATCTTTGTTTATTTAATGTTTTGAGTTCGGTTTAGTTTATGTTTCGTTTATCTTTTATTATTTAAGGTTTTGAGTAAAGTATTTAATATGTGTCATGTTTTAACTCTTTTGGTGTCTTGAATGTTAAGCTTTAATTCTTTCTATCATTTTATGCGAAGTTTGAAGTTCTTTTTGTTCGTTGATGATTACATGATTACTTCACTAATGTTTTGTTATGTTTTCATGTATATGGTGGCTTGGAGAAGCAAGGGAAGCAAGGTCTAGAAGGTTCAAAGCATTACTTGGAGTTCAAGGAAGATAAATATCAAGATTTGGCAACAAATAACAAGAAATAATAAAGAAAAATTCGTTGCCCACCTTGGAGGGCGCCGCGTTTCACGAAGGCATGCCCGGGGGGGGGGGGGCTAGGGCTCACTGGTCACTCGTTTTTGCAAGTCCAAGCCCGTTACTCGCTTATATAAACATCTCTTGCAAACCTAGCCGATTTTAAGCTTATTTCCAGCCGTTTTTGAGAGCAAAACCAAGGGTTTTAAGGAGTCTTGGAGCTAGGAATCATGGAGGATCAAGAAGGCTTTCGCGGAGGTGTTCGAGGAACAATTGCAAAGGTTTTTATCGCTCTAACTTTCGTTCCTTGTTCATTATTAGTCATGTCTTTCCTCTTTGTTTTCAATACTTGTTTAGGATTGTTTTTAATATTGATTCTAGGCTAGACTTCATGTCTACCTAGGTTTGATGAACATGTTTGATGCATGATTCTTTCTTTGGACAATTGATTTGATTATGGTTTCATTATTTAATAGTAAAAGGCTTGATTTTTCTTTCATGATGCATATGAGTGTTTATTATCTTAATTGATTGTTAATTTTAGCTTCACATAGATCTTTAATCTTTTGATTGTGTTCTTTAGATTTAGGGTTTATGTTTAATCATTACTTGGTGTTTTGATTATTGTGATTGATTGGGCCCATTAGATCATAGAATCTTGTTGATAGTTGGTTAGCATTTTGAATGTTCTGCTAAATTCAAATAGATGTAAGGTGAGGAGTTGTTCATGTGTCTTGGTCAATCGCATGCTATGATAGAGAGTGACAATATTCTTGCTTAGTGTGTTGATCCTGCTTCATGATGTCATGATAAGATTATCAAGTTATCGAGG